>NC_134500.1:23427626-23727626 GCF_040206685.1 Ascaphus truei
TGGGTCACGTCACGTCGCCGAAGACCCGGCTGCCAGTAGGTAAGTGAGTTACAGAGGCCTCACGCCTCCCCCGGCATTAAATTAAATGCCTGGGGTAAGACCGCGGGGCCTCTGTAACATCCCAGTTTGCGCACCGCTGGTATCATGTAACCTTTAGTTGCTAAATTTGCTTGGAGTGCAGTTAAGTGTGTTGTCGGATTCTCTGGCTCAGCATGGGTTAGCAAGCTAAATGCTTACATTCTGGCATGTTCTAGTTTGAAAAAGAAAGAGCCACTCTCCTGTGCTTTAAAGCAGCAAACCCCCAATATGTTTTTTTAACATGATGGATATTGAGGGGTCCCTTGGAGCTGACCTGCACTACTTCTTCTCTCGTTTTTCTTTTTTCCCAGCTGCAAAGAACCCATGGTCCGGAGATACTTGCAGGGGGTTACCAGGTGTAACTTTCCCTCCAGGGGAAACAAAATAGCTGCTAAATAATCATGCTGCAGCTTTCATTTGGACAACCATTTAAAGCAGCTGTTTAAGCAATATCCTACATGTGCGTTTTTTAATAAATCAGTTTTGTACTATGAGAAAATACTTGGAGCATTTAAAAAAAATAATGTTTTAAAGACATTTTTAATGTTTCTAATGTAGGAAGCATTTCCAAAGTGACAGCCCCTTCCCCAACTTTTTTTTTTTTTTTTTTAAATCTTGAACTGCAGCTTTAAATCCTCTTTATAAACCAGTGTAGAACAAAGTTAAACTGGTAACTTCTCTCGCATGTTGGGAACCAGGGGTCTCCAGAGCTGAAAATAGTGCAGTTCAGCTCTGGTTGACCCACCGCTTCCAAGAATGAGAGAGGGGAGAAAAAAGGGGGCAGGTGGGGGTACTAGTTAGGAAGGATTGTTGCTTTAAATACTATTGGGTGTAAAATCCTAGGCATGTGGCAGATTCTGTACCGTTCCTAGTGTTTCTCAACAATGATCTTCTCGTGGAGCTTCAACTATACCATGTTTGGTTTTAATCAAGCAACCAACACCCCCTGAGTTTTCCACAATGTGTGTTAGCCACTGCAGGTTTTAGAAACAACAACTGTCAAAGGGGGTTTGGGTTTCCTGGTTAACCCTATAGCTTCTCGGCTTTGAAAAAGTGCTAAGAACAAATGCTATGCGTGGTTGTTGACATTGACCTTTTTTTTGTTTTTTGCAATGTCTTTATATATAATGTATACCCTGTTCATTTCATGTAACTCTGTGCCCAGGACATACTTGAAAACGAGAGGTAACTCTCAAAGTATTCCTTCCTTGTAAAACATTTTATAAATAAATAAATACTGGAAAGAGCAGATTTGGTACAACCGTATCTGTATGGGGAGACAGTAAGCCCATTTAAACCTAATCCCCACCAGTTAATTCATTAGAGTGAGATTGCAATTCCAATGAAGTCTTTGGGAACGAGTGTGGAAAAGGTAATAACTCTCAAGGCTGTGCTGTGCTGTGCAGAAGAGGATGTTCCTAACACGTCTTAATTTACTGAAGTCAGCGTGGGCAACGTGTGTGTGTGTGTGTGATCTAAACTAAAGAAAAGTCAAGTAGTATTTGATTATTGTTAATTCATTCAAACACAATTGACAGCAGAACATTAGTACGGAAATATGTAGTTGTTCAGTTCCAAACGGTGTACCGTATCCCGGTTTTCTTGCAGGCGTTCCCTCTGGATCTGTACACAGACAACTTTTTGGAGAATAGAAGGGACGCCATTGAATCCCGGCTCCAGCTGCTCCACGGATCTTCCACAGAGACTCTGGCCCAGCTAATCGCTGATGTGTGGAACGCACATGAGGGAAAAGCAGCAGCATTAGTCAGCTGGGAACGATTCTCTTCTCTTCAGCAGGCCCAGGTACAGTTGTGGGCAATGTTTACTAAGCAGTGTTAGATTGTAAGCGCTTCAGGGCAGGTTCTCCTTTTGCTAAAGGTCACTGTTATGTCTGAAAGCACTTCTTCCCATGATCTGTTATTTGTTATTTATACGATTGTCACGTGTATTACTGCCGTGAAGCGCTATGTACATTAATGGCGACATACAGTGCTATTCCATAAGACATCTTACAGGCTCTTTAATGGAATGTCACATGATCACTGTAGAATTAGTTCCTAATTAAAGTGTAACCGTTCCCGTCCAGTGTCTAGAGATTACACTTGTGTGCAATATTTGGCTACTCAGTCTAGGTTACCTAGACTCGGTGCTGGATTCAGGCGGTTGGGCGACGAGGTAGCAAGGGTGAAAATAATAGGTGCCAGGAACTTTTGTTGTACTTCAGTCGTTATTCTTGTCCTCCCGTCTCTCCCTAGAACCTTCCTCCTACATTAAATACCATATTGTGATGTCAAGATCCCTATGGCAACACAGGGTGGGCCCAGCATACACTAATCTGCTAATAACCCCTTGAGGGGGGTTGGGGGGGTTACAAAAGAAACATGCATTGTCTTTTATTTATGTGAATGGGCTGTCTCTTTCGTTTGCCAGAATGTCTTATGAAATAGCACCGTTTAGTAAATATGGGCTTTCCCGCCCCACGGAAATGAACCCCTTACATGACAAAAAAGGGTCTGTACAGCACTGTTCTGTCTCAGGCTCCTCTGGCAGGGAAATGGATTTAATAATGTTTTCTTCTGTCATTATTTTCTGAAGCTGGGAGAAATGCAAAAGATTATTTTGTAGAAATCGTTGCACGAATATAAGCAGTGTGAATGACATTTATTCAACATATAGGTCTTTGTAAATACTGTAACAGTTTTGGAAATATGTTGGTTTCAAAGCAACATTTTAGTAAAATAATAGCATGTTCTTGTATAGCGCTGCTAGTTTTACATAGCGCTTTACAGAGACATTTTGCAGGCACAGTCCCTGCCCCGTGGAGCTTACAATCCATGTTTTTTTGGTGCCTGGAACACAGGGAGATAAAGTGACTTGCCCAAGGTCACAAGGAGACAACACCGGGAATTGAACCAGGTTCCCCCTGCACAGAGACTTTTCACTTAGCTATTATTTGATTAATAACAATTCCAGCTCTCTACAGTGGGAGTTAATGATCATTTATGATATAAATGTATTCTTTCAGTGTGCCTGTAAAGACTAATATGAGGACTCTCCACCCCTTCATTGCAAGGGCTATGGTGACTCCCTCGGCTTTAAGATCACCTATTCCTCTTTACTTTATCGTTAAATACCATCTGATTTTCTAATCATTTGTCAAATTGGTTGTAGCATTGGAACGTTTGTCTTTTAATGCAGGGTTGTGCAAACTTGTCTGCGGCGCCCCAAATCCCCCCCCCCCCACCTTTTTTTTCCGGTGTTTGACGTCACAACGGCATGTAACGTCACCGGAGCGCAGGTAAGAGATTATACAGAGGCCTCGCACGCTCCTCCGGCATTTCATTTAAATGCTTTGGGGAAGAGCGCATGGCCTCTATAACAACCCCCCCCACCCCCCCTGAAAATCTCACGCACACGCACCCATTTTAACACATGTGCCATACACACATCATGTGAATTTTATTTCCACTATAATGGATTCTCTTCCTGGTGTTGCTAAGAGCGTTTTCCGACACACTGAACATTTTGCTTTGCAGAATCTGGTGTCCTGCTTTGGAGGAGCGTTTTCAAGTGGAGTATGTCAGAGAATGTCAAAAGACATCAGACACTGCCGAGGGGGACTCCCTGATTTGGTTGTATGGAATACACAGAAGAAACAATATAAGGTAAAATAACAGTAGTGCATTGTCCAGTCTTCATGCATCTGCTGAGGATAATAGAAAAACCCCTTGACTTGAGTGCCTAAAGTATTACTAGTTGTTTTGATAGAGGATTATTGTAAAGGTTGTAATAGGTTTAATAACAAATGTGAGCATTTAATATGAGCTTAATGGTGTGTAGGACTATATGATAAATTAGAACTCTCTTACTCTACCTTTAAACATCTGTAAGATTTGTAAGCTGTTAAAATCCTATAGCAAAAAATGCATGCCCATCCCTGATCATTTGCCGAAAGTGAATGAAATATGCATTGTGTGTTCGGTGATAATTGTGGTTCCTAGCGGTTGGACAATTCACTATTTTAATATATATTCCGTTTGATTTACTCTTATTTTAAGCCTAAACAAAGATTAGCATGAATCACATCCTTGTGACTAAGCTGCCTTATTCATTTCTGTAATCGCATCACCTATTAGTATTACCATGTAACATACCGTACTCTGCACAATAAGACATTTTCATTAATTACCTTGTGTTCGTACATGTTTTGTAGCTGGTGGAAGTGAAAGGCCCAAGTGATCGCCTGTCACACAAGCAGATGGTGTGGCTGCATGAACTGAAGAAGTTGGGAGCAGATGTAGAAGTTTGTCATGTAGTTTCCATCGGGGCAAAGAGTAACAGAGTTGGCTGAATGTATCTCATCCCGGTAGTGATTATTGCAATGGTCGATGCACAAAATAACGTTTTTGTATATATAAAATTAATTTCAAGAATCTGCATTGGCTCCGCTATCTCTCTTCAACCAAGAAAAACAGGTTATAGAATTTTACCAATCACACAAACACAACGGAAGGTTTAGACTTCTTTATTTAAGTCCCATTTCTTTTACATTATAAACCTATTAACTGTTATAAAAATCTTCCCAGTAAACATAAGCCAACAAGTCCATTGAGGCACAAAGGTTTCAATCAGATGGAACACACTTCATAGACACATTGCTGTTGCACCATTCTAACTGCAGTGGTTTGGGTCAGAGGGTCACCCTTGGAGCTACTTGGTTGCAATGGATGTGGAGCAGAGGATTGGGTGGGGTTTGCACTCATTGGGAAAGTCTAATTTCCATGGCTATGTATATGTCAACATGTGTTCTACATTAAAACACAGAAAAAGCCTTACAAGCCACAGGATAGTGAGTCCGTGAGTCTTGTTACTACAGTATCTCCTTCTGAACCCGAGTGCTAAGTATCTTTTGGCTGCAAAATGTGCGGCTTTTTTTTTTTATATACACAAGATTTGTACAAGGGAAAAAAAAATCTATTGCGTTTAATGGGACTTGTTGGATACATCTGGTGGTATGTTCTTTACGATTGGTACAATACATTGGATTTCGATAGAACATACAGAATTAGTCCAAAAACATGCTCTAAAGACCCTGGTCAATATGCTGTAAAGCAAGTCATCTTGTTAGGGAAGCATGAAACTGCATTCAAATGAACCAAGATTCCCTAACAAGTAGAAAGTGGCTTCATGGCATATTGAATGAGCCCAAGTGAACCGTTCTGTATACTTTTGGAACACTTCCTGTTCCACGTGCCTCCTCTCTGGATCGTACAGTACTCTGCATCCATTAGACAAGTGATGCATCCACTATCGGTATTAAGGCAATTTGTAGCGTCAGTGAATCATTTTAAGATTACAGCGCAGTTCTGGCAACCATTTTGCTGATTTACTAATAGAAAATGTCAACACAATGTAACTTCCAGTAATGCCCTTCCCAAATGTCAGTAGGTAATCTCACACGGGTATGGCACCTATAAGTAGCTGGCATCCAAGGGAGATGGGGGGTTCACCCCAAAACACCTTATCATAGTCGCTCACTTGCAGAGAAAGCAAAATACTAGTTACGAAGTGCTAGTAGCTGCTAGTAAGGGTCTCACATATACCACTGCTTAAAGAGCTAGGCCTATGTTTACTAAATGCTATCCAGCCTTATACCTCAAGACTTATTCAGTTGAATGGGCCTGGAAAGGTATAGCTCCCTGGGAAACAAAAAAATGACCTATATTGAAAGTGAGGTCAATGTTACGCCCTTTTTTCCCACCGACCTGTTTTTAAATAAAAGTTCATACAAAGTAGTAGTAGCAGCGTTTTCACATGGCAACCTCGGCGGTTTATTCTCACTTTCTGCATTCTAGCAGGAGCAGGCTTTCCAGGCGACCGTCCGTGACTTATCAGGGAAACCGCCTGCGCTTTTCTGATAAGGCTCTTTTGAAGCCCAGTAACATCTCCACAGTGCAGTATCTTAGCCATGTTAACTTCAGGTTTTGGGTTCATTTTTAGAGTAATATAGCTCAGTTTAAACATCGGTAAAGTGAGGGGGGGGGAGAGCAGGAACTAGAACTAGAGAGGGAAATACATACTCTTATTGTAGAGTATGTGCAAGGGGGTGAATGAAGGCTAAGCATCAGTTAGTAAATCTAAACACTAAAGTTGCGCCTTGTAGTGGTAAACTGGTATTATATCACTAAACCATCCTTGTTGATTTTTTTTTTTTTATATATTGTGAAAACCTACAATATTCATATAACCAGGCCTGGAAAAAATGTCACCTCAGCCCACCGCGGGCGCCAGTGCAGGAAAGCTTACGTCTGCTGCAGAATGTCTTCGGAAGCAAAGCCGTCAATCACCGTCTCTGCTTCCTGAAGTCACACCCCACAAAGCCTTGCATGGCGCACGACTTCGGGAAGCAGATCAGCGATGTAATGCTGTTCTTCTAATGACATCCTGCAGCACACACGGTCCACACACCCTGCCCCTCTCCCCTTCCCCCCACACAATTTTTCAGTCGTCCTGGACTAGTGATTTTTTTCCCCCCAGACCTGCATATAACATATTAATCTATAAGTCCATTTTCTATTCACTACATTATAATGTTTAAGCACGTTTAGAATGGACAATCGTTTATTGGTGTCAACGAGTTTGAAAACGGACTGTTTACACATTTCATTGATGCATAGGGCTCATCATTTACATTAGGCACACTAGTCTACATTGAAAAACATCTCACCCCTCTGCAATTCATGCACCATCTTTAATCCGTCAGTACTGTAAGGTGCAACCTGTGCTGTATGAAACGGAGTATCACATTTCCTTTTAATTCTGCCGTTTACCAAACTTTTTGAATGATTGACACACACACACACACTTTTATACTTGTGACAGCTTAAATACCTGTGGTAGGAAGTAACAATTAGCAGTTTGGTTCAAGGAGCTTTTTCCTTCAGCCCGAATCTTTATTTTCTAAGTCCTCCATCACAACTTGGACATGGTCCCTCACACAAACGGAACTCTTTTTTTTTTATCATCATCTATTGTGCTTGTCCACACAGCTACTGTGCTTTCAGCAGACTAGAAAAATAAACTTTGAGCAAGAGTAGGCCAGCTCAAAATCACACCCAAACCAAATGTAATCCTATAAAACAGGTGTAGCCAACTCCAGTCCTCAGGAGCTACCAATAAGTCAGGTTTTCAGGACATCGCTGCTTCAGCACAGGTGGCTCAGTCTTGGACTGTGCTGAAGCAGAGAATGATTGAGCCACCTTTGCTGAAGCAGGGACAGCCTGAAAACCTGACCTGTTGGTAGCTCCTGAGGACTGGAGTTGGCCACCCGTTGTACGAGATTCTTCTTTCTTTAAGACTTTTAGTAGCAGAGGGGATTCATGTACTTAAAGTGTGTGACAAATTAATAAAGGGAAAAGGTTCACGATACAACTACAATACACGTATTCATGTAGTACAATGTTTTCAGGTTGCGATACATTATATTAGACAAATTCTTCATACAGCATTAGATGTTTGGGAAAGCTCAGATTTGATGAATAACTTTTACTGCTATAAATTGCATTAAAGGGTTTTTACAATTTATAACAGTCCACTCTGTTACAAAGACAATACCTCTGCTAGTTTGTGAATAACACACTTTTGCATTTCAGGTGTCCTGCTTGATGTAAAAATGTGAGCTTACAAGCCAACTTGACATCTCCTATCTTGTGCATATAAAGGACCATGATATATGCTTATTATTTAAGCAGGTTTTCATGGTTTAGCAAATTGACCAATACAGATAGGAGTACCAAGATTATAAATCATATTTACCAATTATTATTATTATACTGCACTATATACATACTTTAATTTAAAATGTCTCCTTATAGGCACTTCTACATTTTAAGAATTATCTACAACAGAAGTCAACAGTGCACATCATTTGAAAGTTTACAAATTATATGCATTAAAGGCAAACTCAAGGAATCCACCAAAGATTTAGTCCCCAGCCTAAGAACACTTATACCATTGACTAGTTAGCTGGTTAAGCATTAGTTTGCATCCTAAATATGTTAATTCATTTACTAGGTTAACATCACAAGTAAATTAACATTTTTCATTAAAAAAAGAAATTAAATTCAGTAATATACTGCAGTTCTTCCTATTTTCGAATTACTGCAGAGAGAACCCACAGATAAGTATCTAAAAACAAAGTATAAACTAACACGTCAGTGATTTGATCCCGACCTCCTAGCTAGCAAAATCTTTGTAGCTTACATGTTAAGCTAAACCAGTGTTGTTTTTTTTGTTTTGTTTTTTTTTAACCTTTTTTTGGTTAAGGAACCCCATAATTATATTGTGACGTTCTGAGGAACCCCAACACTATAATAGCACCTCTGAGATCAGATGCATTGTAAGGAACCCCAACCCTCTCTAATAGCGCGACTGAGATCAGATGCACTGTAAATTCTTCTGCATTTGGTACAATTGTCAAATGACCTGAAAATTGTAGGGAACCCTTTGGGGACGCCCGGGGAACCCTTGTTGAAAAACACTGACGAGAACTATAAATATGAATAGCCACACAATATGTGGCCCAGCTTCTTCATTTGTAATACGAGTCAGCGTTCTGTCTTGGTGCAGACTGGATGTGCCAGGATCCCCGATCCACACAAATTGCAACAAAGATGATCATCCCATCATACACATTTAATGCGTTTCGCTTAAAAAGCTTTCATTTCTCATTTTCTCTTTATTTGGCTGAGAAAAATAGTAGCACAACACTTCGAGGCTCGCCGCGCCTTCGTCAGGCTTTGTTGCAACCTGTTGGTCACTATGTGCACCTGACGAAGGGGCCGCGACCGCGCCAGAAACGTTGTGCTACTATTCTCTCAGGTGTTTCAGCGAAACGCGTTGAACGTGTGCAACGGGTGATCATCTTTATTACTAGAAATATTAATGCAAGAAAACCGATGATTGGAAAGTAGTAAAAGGCACAGTCCCATTTAGCAATTCCAACAAACCAATAACCGGTCTTGAGCAAATTGTGTAATTTGTGTTGCACCAATGTTTAAGACTACCCCAGTTTTTGCACTATATACGTCAGCTTGTTTCTTGGGTAGTGTCATGAGGCGGTGTTACATATAATGCACAAATCATAACATTGCGCGTCACTTTTATCCTTGCAATCAGTGTCAACAAATCTGCCCGGTATGAGGCGACGTTAACTTTCTTTGCTTAAAAATCTGCACCCAATGTAAAACTGGAGCTTCGGGTTTAGTAAATACCATGCCATTTTGACGCTCTGCACCAGTTTTGCTCTAAAACAAGGTTTCTCTGAGCGCCGAGAGGTATGCCCCAAAAGTGTCCAGACTGCTTTTGTACCTAGATCGCATCATACAAAAATAACACAAAACCTTTTTTTCTTTGTTGCAGAAACACTCCTAAAAACGGCAAGGAATTTTCTAAAAACGTATTTGTAAGTCTGATCACTGCAATTATACAAAAGCACACACACATACTGTATGCACACACTGTGTGTGAGTACGTGTACATATATAAATACACACTATAGTTATTCATACGTTTTGTTTATCTCATTTGTCATTGTGCTTTTAACTGAAACAATCTTTGAGGCCTTGATGTGCGTAGCTAGCAGAAACATTTAAAGCACTCCAGGCTGCATTTTTTGTTTTGTTTATTTATGTTAGTTACAGGCTTGAAGCAGGGGGTCTCCGCTGCCGAACCGTGTTAATTTCAGCTCCGGGGACCCCCTGCTTCTCAAGATACTTACCTCTGTAGGGGTGCCGGTATTTCTGCAAGTAGCAGATCCGATGGTACTTATTCAGGCTAACATAATAGTGGCTTTAAATGTTCCACAGGCCAATCGGAAGCAGTGATGTCATCCCTTGTGGCTTCCGATTGGCCCACGTGACGAAGGACATTTAAACATGAAGGAGATACCGGCATCACCTACGGAGGTTAGTATCCCCGTTAGCAGAGGATCCCTGCAGCAGAAATTAACGTAGTTCAGCTCCAGAGACCCCGTGCTTAAATCCTATAACTACATTAAAAATAAAATGATAAACAAAACATGCAACCTGGGGTGCTACTTTAAATTTACCTTTAGAATAGGGGTTAGTGTGTTTATCTTCTTGTTAATCCAATCTCTGTTGTTGAGTGGGACTGCACCTATAATTTACCTCCCATGTTTTCAGCAGGAATGTTACCTTTCCCACGAAAGCAGGAAGGGAATTGTACACGTGAAGCTCGATTCAGTTGCGTTTTAGTATATGTGCAATAAAAGAAATGTCAGTGTACGGCTAGGAAAAAAAAAATACGCAGCAAATTACGTAAAAATATACCGTTTCCTTAAAACACAAGGCCCAACTCGCCTCAGTCCTCATTCGCGAGAGTTTCGGTGGACAGCCACGTTTTGGCGCCGTTCAAAAACTTGCTTAACGGCGTCCCCAATATACTTCGGCGGCACAAATTCCCTACCGGGGAGAATGGAAATGACGAGGAGAGAAAATCCACACTGCCGTAATTACTGTGTAACCCGTCCGCTCGAAAGAACATCCTGCTTGGTTCCAGTTCAGGGGAGGTTGGCGACGACGGGTGCCTATAGTGCCGCAGACTCATCTGCAGCGTTTCGATCTCGTTGGCGAGTAGGGATATCTTGTGGAAGGCGGTGATGAAGCCGCCATTGGCGATTTGTGCTTCCGGAATCCAGCGAAGGTAGCAGAGCTTCCATAGTTTGATGTGCGACCCGTGCAGGCGAGGAAGGATTGTTCCGTGTAGGTCAACGGGTTTGGAGAACCATTCCGAGAGATACTGCTCGAGGCCTTGGTCCTGGGCCGCCTTCGCTTGCTGGAGGAATTCAGGTTTCAGTTTCAGTATCAGGGAGTTTCTGCGCGGCATGAACTCCTGCTGGTTGATAATCCCGTTCTTCAAGGAGGGCGGCATCCCGCGTAACGTGGAGCTGTAGTTTTTCTGCATGGAAAACAAGGGAAACCAAAACGGTAAAGCCAACAGGAAACACTCGCTAAAAATAAAGATGACCCTTTAAACCAGTTTTATGACCTTACATATAGCATTTTTACGAGCCCCATGATCATGCGAGCAGAAGATTATGGTCCATTTCCATCATGATCACTACTGGATCTTCATCATCATGATCACCCTCTTACGAGAAAAGTCTAAGGATGGTAGGATGCCGTGCTTTCTTTACCCGTTATGTTGCTATTATCAATTTGTTATCAATGTGCTGTGAAGCCACCTGATCATGTTAGGGAAGCCCTGAGCTCCATTTAAGTGAAATGGTTTCCCAGCATATTGAATAGGAACCCTCGCACAGAAGGCATTAACATCTCAATCATTTCATTTGATATGGCTTTTATAGCGGTCACCTACATTTGTGATACTTCGAGGCTTATTGTAAATCAGCTAACGCTGACATTTGCTATTGACTTTAATATGGAATTTCGGGCTTAGGCGCCCCTAAATCGCTTTGGCCGATTATTGAAGAAGGCTGTAAAGCCTCTGTCCTTCATCTGTGTGGCACTAATAGCGAGTGCCTCCACCTCAACACGTGTGCGACATTTTCAGTTGTTAAACTGAAACTAAGTTACTCACACTTTAGGGGTTTATGTACCAAGGTAAATATTGAAATGTCATCCTTTTTGCAGGCACAGGTCCCACGTGGAGCTTACAATCTATGTTTTGGTGCCTGAGGCACAGGGAGATAAAGTGACTTGCCCATGGTCACAAGAAGCCGACGCTGGGAATTGAACCAGGTTCACCTGCTCCAAGCTCAGTGCCAGTCAGTGTATTTACTCACTGAGCCGCTCCTTCTCCCCATGTACTGATTGAATGTATCCCTTATTACGTGTAATCCATGGCCCCCCAGACTCTTTGAATTTGTCTACTCCTAGCAAGCCTTCTCCACACCCTCTACAGTGATTCCTTTAAAGCCGGAGTGGCCAACGCCAGTCCTCAAGGGCCCCTAACAGGTCAGGTTTTAAGGCTATCCCTGCTTTAGCATAGGTGGCTCAGTCAACGACTGCTGAAGCAGGAATAGCCTTAAAACCTGCCCTGTTAGGGGCCCTTGAGGACTGGCGTTGGCCACTCCTGCTTTAAACTGTATGCTTCAATCAATATTCAAGTTATATCTAGTTACAATAGTTTTTTTTTTTCTTCCAGAAAAATTATTATTTAAATATCCTTTTTCACTATAGCATATAAGTTTAGGTCATATCCAGCTATAAGCACACTTGTTTTATCTGGATTCTGGTTAAGCAAAAAAAAACAAATCTGCTTTAACCCTTTTGAAGTACGATAGGGGAGCCCCTGCTGCTGCCACGGTACTGAATGTGAGCGGTGCTCTTGGGCAATATTGTATATAAGGCTGATAGAAAAGTAACCCAAGTGTAGCACTCAGGCTCACCTTCTGGTGATAAATGTAGTGGTTAAAACGTAATCTTTATTATGCAACAACAAGTTAAAATAATGGGTGTTAAAATGACGGGCTGAAGGTGCACACTGGATCCAAATGCTGATAGCCGTATTGGCTCAGGATCCTAAAGTAATAGTGTCAATAGACCCTTGCTAATACTACACTAGATAACAGTCCTTGTAAAGGATCTGTGGCTCGGTGGAGACGTGCAGGGAATTCTCGTGAGCAAGATAAAAGGTACTGTAAATCAATTAGCAGACAAACTGATAAACCAAAATGTAATGAATAAGACGGTTTGATGTACAGCAGCCGGGATGATTCCCGTGGTACCCAGTTTATAATATATTGGATGTACCACAGTCCAAACAGCAAATAAAATGTTTGATCAAGGCTTATCTGGGTACTCCATATGTGACTATTAATAGTGATGTAGGAAAATCCGCACCATTACAATAGCTGATGTGACCTCGAATAGCCTTTCAAGGAGTGTGCAGCAATGATCTAAGTAGATCTATATAATAACACACACACATAATCACAGAACGCCCCCAGTATTACTGGGGGCTTTCTGTAATTTCTGTAATCTCTGTGATTATGTGTATGTGTTTTGCTTTTGCTTCTCCCATGCACCAGGTAGTTACTGTCTGTGTTGTATTTGTCTGTACGGTGAGCGACGTGTTTTCTCTGTGTATCTAGTATAGATCTATATAATACCTAGACCATCTTTACTAGATACAGCTGCTTAATAGATGCCGAGGTGAATAGTGTGGACCGATAGTAGTATATAAGGTCCTTATTGATTTGAACCCCTGAGCATTATTATAAGTATGTGGCTAGCTCTGCAGCCACAACAGTGGTATTAACCTTAAGTAACCTTAGGGTTAATCATATTTTCAGAGAGTGTCCTCGATTCCCCCTGTGTGGTTAGAGGTAATGAAGTATAGGTTCTTTTAATATTAGGAGAACCATACACTTATAAATCGTTGGTCAGCTGGGTGGAAGTTGATCACAGATAAGGCAGATACTAATGACCAAAAGTAATGTACTGATAAGCAGCCCACATGCACTGCTATTGTAGAGAGGCTCTTATACTGTGGTGAGTGTGTTAGCAGGAGTGTATAACGTTGCAGGCTGTTGAGAGACAATATTGCTCAAACTTATCAAAGGTACATAGATCTTGAGAGAATAATGTCCCTGTATATCTGAAGGAGGTTTTGTGTGTCCGTCGGGGCACTTGGAAAACCTATATTGTGCAGGGGCAGAGAGCCGCACCAGCTCGCAGTGCCAGACAGTCAGGTGCGGTGGCGATCAGACTCTGCGCGTGCACGTCTGAAAACACAGCCTTAACCCTTTTGAAGCCAGATGAGCCTTGGTCAGTGAAGGGTTAATTATATTCCCGGTGTACCTTTGTCCGCTTAAAACACTTCATAGATCCGTTCTGCACAGAGGGCACACTCTTTCCGATGTACAGGGGGTTATTGAACAGAGCCCGATCCTTCGTGGAGAACTGCAGAGACCAGTCCCACACAGAGGGGAACTTCAGACCTTTTTCATCTCCGAGCTGGATGTTTTTGCCGATAGCGAACTCCTAAAAGACGGGAATTCAAACGGAACACAGATATGACGACACATACGGTTTATTTACTTCGCTAGTTAACACTTCACTAACCGAGCTCTAATTATCGCTGACAATTTGCTTAGTATTGGCATAATGGGGCAGTCATTCCTAGGACCAAAGTGTACGAATAACAGTGGCATGTTTTAGGGGTTACATTTGGGCGATTGATGCCTTTCTTTCCCAAATCTGACACCGGAGAGTATTACTTTGTAAACACACGGAGACTTGAGAGGTTTGATTTCCCTTTTTCTGATGTCAGTGTGTGTTTAGCAAGAGTTTGCTCAGCCAGTGCCCCCCTCCTTATTCTTTATTGCCTCTGTGATAAGGACGGGTGGGATAACGGTAAAGATAACCCTCCATTGACAAACACTGCCCCCCCAGAGGCCCCCAAAAAATGCAATTTGTCATTTATTTTTATAAATTAAAGCAGCCAAAATCTTTGCTGCTAGCGCTGTTATATTAGTTTAAGGAAGACAAACTCCAGTTTAATAAACAACGTCCTTAGTTCCACTTTCACTATTCAACAAACATCTTACTTTGACATACTGCCACGTGGCAGAACTACCATATGTGCAAACGGTTCGGCTGCACATACCTTTAGGGGCCCGTCGTTTAGCAGCTGGAACAGCGTTCTGCCATCTCTAAATGCCCCTCTCTGCGCACACCACCTCCCCGGGCCCTACCTGTGTGGGGTCTTACCCGGCGGTGGAGGGACTCCGCTCAAGTGGCCCTAACACGGAAGTTAGGCTCAGCCTCCGCATTCACCGCCGGGGTGGGCTCAGTCCACCGCTCCACAGATACTGCCCCAGGGGAAGAGGGGGGCTTTTTTTTTTACACCGGGACCCACGGGGACTAGTTTTGCCCCTGAAATAGTTTTTATTTTTCCTTCATCCTAACCAAATACTTCCCTGTCAAATCCTCCAGCAGTTTCTTCTGCTCATCTCAAAACCGCTCTAGACTACACAGTAGACTTTTGATCCTATAGAAGCGACTTTCTGACATGTTATGGTGCTGCGGGGAGGAGAGCAGTAGGAAGGATACTGAAGCAATCCAAATGGAGCAGGTACACAACAATACCAAGTATCAACAAAAGGCAAAGATACATTGGATGTAGCATTGGGCATCTTTGTATTTTGTTGATACTTGGTAGTGTTGTGTACCTGCTCCATTTGGATTGCTTTAGTATCTCTCCTTTAAGCTCACCACTTTTTAAGTACTGTAGCAGGTTTTTCCATGTTCCTGTGCAGGACGGGTTCATTGTGGCCATTCTCCCTCCAGCAGAGGTAAATGAGAATTTTCACAGGTAGTGTTAGGACCTGCATACTGGTCATGCCGTGACGTGGCTGCATACTGGTCATGCCGTGACGTGGCTGCATACTGGTCATGCCGTGACGTGGCTGCAGGCTTATAACGCTTTGGCCAAAGGGTTTAACATATTGAATGACCCTTACTCATGAGAATACCAGCATTGGGTGACAAAATACATAGTTAAATACTTCAATGTTGGTAGTCTCATGAGTAAGGGTCATTTACTTTAACCCTTTGGCCAAAGCGTTATAAGCTTCAGCCACTTCACGGCATGACCAGTATGCAGGTCCTAACACTACCTGTGAGAATTCTCATTTGCACAGGTAGAGGGAGAATGGCCACAATGGACGTGCCCTGCACAGGAACATGGAAAACCTGCTACTTAAAAAGTGGCGAGGCGTGAGCTTAAAGGAAGGATATTAAAGCAATCCAAAGTGAGCCGGTACACAACAATACAAAGTATCAGACCGCAATGCTATCCCTTATTTTATCCAATTTGTTCTAACTTCATGCAACAATATAAATGATTTGCAATGTTTTGGTCACTTTCAATAATGAATTAAAAAATATGTTAGGGGGCAAATTTGTCACTACAATGGAACACTAGCTGTACCCAAGGCTGAGAGTGTACTTACAGTGCTCTGCTGTACACGCTGGTGCGGAGAGTTAAACAGGAATGTGCCAAACAATGATATCCGTGTGCTGTCATGTAACACCGTTAAGTAGGTCTCGGTGAACTGGAAAGCCGCTGGGTATTGCTCTAGCAGCTGCCAAACGCAGTCCAGGAATAGCACAAACAGGGGACTCTTGGGAAAGAAAACAACATATGTTTGAGGACAAGGCAAAATATAAGAGAGTGTTTTCCAACCACTGGTCTGATTGTTCTCTGCCTGACTCTTTGGCCCTCTCTGTACTGTACATTAGCCGTATACAAAGCGGTTTGTTTTATTTACGGGTAGTATTTTTACATATGCAGGATATGTGGGTTCGGGTTCCACAAAGTCCCATTACATTTCTAAGAGATTCTATTGAGTCACAAGGTATTTTAAGGGTTCTGTAGTCAAGGACTGAGCCGTCCCAATTTTTTTGAAATGGACGGAAAGCAGAAGTCCCCAGAGCTGACCCGTATTAATTTCAGCTCCGGGGGTCCGGGGAGATTTAAACCTCCATTTCGTTTCCCTGTGTGGAAACGTAGCAGTGCTACTTTCAGTGTTAACTATCTTGGGAACAAGGGGGTCCCTTGTGATAATACAGATGCAGATACGAGTATTCTAACACTGCTTTGAAAAATCTGGGGCAATCTCCCAGTAATGCTGCAACATTTCTCTGACATTTCTGCAGAAAGGCTAATGGCCCATCGGATTAACACAGCATGGATCCCTGGGTCAGTTTGAATGGGACTGCCAGGGACCTCTGCTGTGTTAATCCGATGGGCCAGTCGTCTTTCTGCAGAAATGTCACAGAAATGTTGCAGCATTACTGGGGTATTGCCCCAGATTTTCCAAGGCAAGTGTTCGGATACACGTGGCTGCATCTGTAGGAACGTTTCAGCTCCAGGAAACTCCTGCTTCCCAACAATGTAAAAAAAAAAAAAAATTAAACTTGGAACTGCATCTTTAAATGTTGGAAGCGACTGATCTATAGTGTGGTTTGATAAAGGTGCATTTCATATATTTCATATATTTCATATATTTCACTTATTTCATTAAAAGGAAAGGATACCTTGTAGGCTGCGATATAGATCATGCAAGGTTGTCTTATGCATAAGCTTGTGAGACTGTAGAGGTCTCTTCATCAGACGTGGAAGGAAAAATGACAGCAGATTGCCCATTTAAAGTGAACAAGCTGCAATGTACAGCAATGACTAGTATAACTGCATATTTTAAATGATCTATAGCTCCAAGACGGAAAGGAAGAGACCAAAAAAGCATTACGAGTATGTGTAGTCTAACCCCTTCCTAACGCCAAGCTAGAAACTCCTGGTGTACGGGCTGGTCTGTCCTTTTGGTTATCACTGTAAGTTAGAGGTAAAAACAATCAACAATATAAGCAAGACTGCAGTGTACTACACTGTTCACCATCAACAAGGTGACGGCAGTGCACAGGGATATTTACTAGGACTACATCATTTACATTTTCATAAGCAGGTTAATTACCCCAACCAAACTTGAGCCATGCAACGGCAAGCGTTTACCATACGATTGTACCTCTTTATCGGATTTCTTCAAGTGGTTACACCTATCTAGAAACGGATATCCAGCCATCACCCACTCCTTCTGTATCAGACTCTGGAATCCAACAATCGTCCGGAAATAAGGGTCCAGCATCAGTTGTACGAGGGAGGCCACGAGACAGCTGAGATCACGGCCTTCCTCTTCTAGGAACAGAAACAGAACACACTCACATACAGGCAAGAGCAACTAAGACAGATTGATGGATGTGAATATTTTACAATGTCCCTCTGTTATTCCAATACTAAATCACAGCGTTCCTCATCTTCTTTTTAGTGATGATGTATTTTCCTTCACTCATACCGTACCTAAAATAATGGTCATCTTTATACCTACAAAGGGAAGCAGAGCTTTGCACTTCTGTACCTCTAGTATGAACAGTAAGGGCAAAGTTCCAAAGTATTATTTTAAACCAACCCACGGACAGAAGTCTAAACATTATAATCAATATAATATGCATCCAACATAGAACTTGATGGCAGATAAGAACCACTCAGCCCATCTAGTTTGCCCATTTTCTAATCTACTATAAAACCTCAGACCCCATTTGGCACTTGGCTTTCTTTTATCTTTAGGATGGCTTGTGCCTTAGCCAAGCATTTTTTTTATTCCCTTAATGTATTAGCCTCTACCACCTCTGTTGGAAGGCCATTCCACATATCTACTGCACTTTCAGTGAAGAAGCAGTTCCACACATTGCCCGAGCCTCTCTCCCTCTAACACAGGGATGCGCAAAGTTGAAAGCGCACACACCAGGGGGGCGCAAGATTTTCTGGGGGGGGGGGGGCGCGGCTCTTACAGAGGACCGCGCTTCCCCAAAGGCATTTAAAATAAATGCAGAGGCCCCTGTAACTTCTTAACCTTGGATCCAACAACGCGTCTCCATGGCAACCGGCGTCAAATGCCGCGGGGTAATGTGACGTCACTTTGTCATGGCAACATGACGTCACACGACCCCGCGACGTCATTTGACGCCGGAGTCAGGCGGGGGGTAGGGGGAGAGGGGGAGTGGAGAGGAGAAAGGGGGGCGCATGACGGTAAGCTTTCGCACCCCTGCTCTAGATGCACCTTATTCATGAAACACAGAATATCCTTCCCTCCTGTACCTTGTTGAAACCCTTTATGTATTTTAAAGTTTCAATCATATCCCCCATCTCCCTGCTCTCGTCTGAGCTGTACATATTGAAGTTATTTTGTATTTCCTGAGCCGTTTTATACTGTAGATAGGTGCGCAAAGTTTCTGCGCTGCGTCCTCTGCAACCGCCGCCCCATCTCCCCACAAAAACCCTGCTGTAGATCATGCACCATTGTGGTAGCCTTTGTAGTAGCACTATCTCTAATTGACTTATGTCCTTCCATAGATATGGTCTCCAGAACTGAACAAGGTACTCTACGTGAGGTTTTACCGATCTACCTCACCACACTGTTTCTTCCACAAATACCTCTCCCCATACAACCTAGCATCCTGCGGGCTCCTCCCAGTGCTGTTACATTGGTTTTATTCCCCTTCTTTGCTGACTGGGCTATTTTCCATTATGCTTAGGCCTCTGCACATCTGATTATTTGCCTTCTGCCCAGTCTGACATCAATCCTCCTTCCTCGTCTATATTTAGTAAAATAAGTCTTTTTAATTATTACCATACTTGTCCTCTTCCTTGTGCTTTACACAAAGGGATGTCGCTTTTAGTACTACACCCTTTTAGTTTCTTCCCACTGGTCCTGCATGCCACTAAAATACCTCCATACGGCCAAAGAATCCCTCAAATATTTCCACCTCTCTAAAAAGTCAGCCCTCCTAAAATCTAACACCTTACTGTGTAGTACGGCTCAGCCTCTGTCTTTATACTAAACCACACTGATTGATGATCACTGGAGCTCAAATTCTCACCACACTTACAAGACAATCTCTTCCTTTGTGCGTAGTCATTCTATTACTGCAAATGGGCTCCCTCACCAACTGCTTAAGAGATAACCCTCGCAAGAAATCCAGGATGTCCGTGCTTCTATCTGAACCAGACACATGGCCATCCACATCTGGCAGATTTAACGCTCCCATAAGGATAATGGAGCAGGAGTGGCTCAGTGAGTAACGACACTGACTGGTAACAATGACAATGTTGAATCAGGGGAGCCTGGTTTAAATCCCAGTGTCGGATCCTTGTGACCAAGTCACTATCTCCCTGTGCCTCAGGCACCAAAAACAGACTGTAAACTCATCTGGACAGGGACTGTCTGTAAAAACCCTATGCTGCGTACGGCACACTATGTTGTGCAGGGCTTTGATGTCCTCTTATCAACATCCTGTCCAATTCCTCCTCTTGTCATGGGGGTCTGTATATCCCCCCAGTACTGACGACATTCTCACCAGTTTCTAGTGTCACCCCAAGTGTCTCAGTCCACCGAGAAACGTAAACGACACACGTACTACATATAATCCGACAGAACAATGGATTACTTCTCTCTAAAGTGACAGGGAAAGGGAATTCAATGGTGATGCAATCTGGTTAAGTGAAAAGCTTTGCAATGCATGTCCGCTCACGCCAACTAAATCATTACGTGGGAAGGGGAGAGGGTGAAGATTGGTAAATTAACTCATAATATTAGGCTAGTTAAAAAAAAAAGGCAGTCAAACAGAAACCTCTTTAACACAAAAAATGGTGCATAACACTTGGGTTAGTTATGTTCTATGACCGCTAGAAAACAGGGCCATCGTTCTGTTACTGCATGGGCAAGCTACACCCCAGCTACGGGAGGGAAACAAACACATTGTTAAAGCCCCGAAAGGAAGCTGGAATCGGATTATTTGGCAGGAGACCAAAGAGTTTCACCAAAATAGTAATTTTCTGACTCAACAGCTGGACTGGCCTCGCGGATCAGTTGATTTGGCAAGCGCGAGCAATGAGTCACATCGGTTACCGCAGCATGTCTGGGAGGGTAATCCCTCTGCCCTCTGCAGACGGAACACTAATGTTTTGTTGAAAACGGCAGTCCCACATAGAACTACACTTAGTCATTCCACGATGCCCACAAATAATAATTAGACAATTATCTGTGTGTTCAAATTATGTTGGACACTTGATTCTGGAAGCGTCTGGAAACATTAACGTGGACAGTGGGTTGTGCTTTCGGATCTCTGCCTTGTGTCTCCCTATCTTTCTAATTGGTCATCTTACATGCAGGGAGTGTGCATAAATCTGAGTGCCTTATCATTGGAGGGAAGGAAACTAGACAATCGCACCCCAATTCATATTCTATCCATTGTAAATGAAAAAAACAATGGAAATGTACAGAATTTCTAAAACGATTGAAAAAAAAAAAGTATAGATTTTTTTTTTTAATGAATTACTTCGGTTGAGCCTATTAACCCCTTCAGTGCTGTAAGGTTCCTGCCACCATTGTGGCCACGGTTCCCTCCAGCACTTCCTGATCATGTGATTGTTCCCAATTAACGCTGAGCACCAAGCAGCGGTGCCGTTTTGATGCTGGGTAATTTAGCAGCTGATGGGATCTGGGATGCCGCCATTTTGTAATGTGCTGCTGCAGAACTACTTGACCTTGGAGCGGTCACATGATCGCGGCGTCGCTGATGACGCTAGCTGGACAGGAGCCGCCCACTGTGGTTCCTGATCTGGCCAGATTGCGCTCAGGGCTCCATAGGCGCGCAGAACGAAATTTCCTCCAGAAAAACTGAACTGAAAACCCATGATGGAGGGCTCCATGAGCGCAAAAACCCCATGACGTGGGGCACACAAAGGGTTAAAGGGACAGAATTTAACTGCTGATCAGTACAAATATCTTCCTTAAAAATTGGACACTTTGTGGCTTATTGTATCTTTATCTCATGAACGTTGAACATCTACCAGAGGGGTGGCCATCTCCTGTCCTCAAGGGCCACCAACAGGTCAGGTTTTAAAGATCTCTGCTTCAGCACAGGTGGCTCAATCAGTGGCTCAGTCAGAAAGATGGCCAACCTTTTTTTTTTTTAACATATCTATTGTATCTGCCATCACCGTATCATGGTCATTAATTTGTTATGTATTAAGCTTCCTTGGGTTTCTATAGAAACCATTTAGGAAGCCACAGCACTTCCTCTTTTGAAATAGGCGGCCATATTGCATGCCCTGGGAAGCAGGATCTTTGCCGATCAATCACGGAAGAACGGATCTACCGGCTGCTTAGATAACTGCATTGCCGTAACGGCCAGAAACAGCTGCATTTATTAAAACAGAAATACAGATAGGATGAAACGCCCCATTGAAAAAATAACTGGTAAATAAAATATCGTCATTTTATTTTCTAGGAGCTGTACCCGGCGTAACTCACGCCCATGTAGCAGATCTTAGAGGTTATTAATGAACCATTACTCTTGTTTTTCACCCATCCCTGTAACGCGTTGCTGTCCCTTGTCCATTCTACCCCACCATGGTCTCTCCATCATACCCTGCTCCTCTTTGCACTCTCTCCTCCCCTCTGTGCACACTACAATCCCTCCTCTCGTCTGTCCCTCCTCTCATCTGTCCGTCTGTGTCTCCTTCCCTCCTACTGTCCCTCTCTGTCTCCTCCTCTCCTTGAGGATGCATTCTGTTTGTTACAGACATCCTTATATATATATATATCTAAATGAGAGAGAGCTAGATATTTCAGAGTGTTTGTCTGTGCGTCAATTTGTACCTGGTAGGCTATATGTCTGGCACGTAACTTCATACTGGTGACATCATAATGAGTTGCAGACATCCTTAGAGAGATGGATATATAGACCATCATTGATTTCACCTTTAACCCATCCAGTGGGGAATGGTTCGAGTTTAGCCTATATAAAATGTTAAGTGAACAGCTGATACGCAAGTTAATAAAGTGTCTGAGAGCTACTGCACCATAATGCTGCAGATACAGCTGGGATTGGGAAATAACTGCGGTACAGTATTGTGTTATCTTATCTAATTACCCTGTAGAACAACAGAACGTCTCCGGAAATCCAGCACGTACACGAGTTCAGCGGCTTGCTTCAGAAACGCTCTGTGTGGGGAGGAACCGGAACAAGGTTAGATTCAAAACGGCACAACATTGATGAAGGGTAAATCATTCACAGGGAAACCAATGGCGTTTCCTTCTTTGATAAAAATGGGGCAGTATTTCTGCACCAGTTTTGTAACTAGTAAACTTTGATAAATGACCCCAATTGGTGTCATGGTGTGTTAAGATTGGATTAAAATGTTGGACCTCTGACTTTCTGTAGGACGGTGACGGATAAACACTTATTTCGATGACATAATAATCATGTCGTTTTGCAGAGGTGGTGAAGAGGTCTGCGATACAGTATGTGGAGCAGAATAGTATTCTAGCACGGCTTTCTTAATAATCCTCTTCCAGTGAGATCTAATTCTCTACACCGTGCTTTACTTTATAAATATGATTTTATAGTTTTTTTTTGAAGTTTTTTGAAGTTTCACGACTATGGGGGTATTTCTATATAGTCTGATGCAAACATTCGGTTCGTTTCCAGCCGAAAAGACTCATTGAGTAAAGTGGGGATTTTCCTCCGAAAACATCCCGAATAGTCATTTTGGACTATACAGAAGGCCATAACACCGACAAACAAAACAAATTGAATATACAATGTATAGTGTATACCTGACAAACTCCAGCCACCGCGTGCTTTCAAGGGACGAAAACCACTTTTCTTCTGTTTCATCAAATGATTCTAAAAGAGCAAAACACACACATCAAGAGACACAAATGACCATTCAAAAGGGAACGCTGTCCCTCACGGATGGAGTCGTGCTACCTCTAGGCACTTTTATCAACGGTCTTATTTTTACCCGGTAAATAACTGTGGGCATACACACCTGTTATGTATGGGTAGACGGGTATGAAATCCCATTTGATTTCTGTATGTTGATGCTTATCCTGATGTGTGTCCATCTAATTTCTCAAGTTAACCTGCCCTGGGTCGGAAGCCAACAAGGAATTTGGCACTGTGTCTTGTGGTTAATCCATTCATTGCTTGGGGGCATGTGAAGAGGTTAAGCAACGTTTAGACATATATGCCAGCTCCATTTGGACTCCGTATCTATGGTATCAAACATTACACCAGGGCAACAATGTATTTTATCTGCCATTGAACTGGGCGACATTGTCAAATGACTCAACGCATGCTACATGTGAGCTTGGGCAAGTCACTACCTCCCTCTGGTATTCAAATCAGATTATAAACCCCGTTAAACATGGATAAGGTTTGTAACAGTTACACAATAGATGAATTGAAAACAAAAAAAAGACATGTTCATCGATTACATTCTCATTTTATTTTTGTATTTACAGTATATTGATCTGAAGAGGAAGGCAAACAAAAAAAAAACACCCCAGTGAAACATCAAACAATGTCTCATAAATTGAAAAAGAAATTCCTTCCCAACTCCAGTAATAGTAATCCGATTTGTCCCTGGATCAACTTTCTTCCTAGGTTTACTTATTTGGCATATCCCTGTATACCCTGCCTTTCTAAAAAGATTTCTAACCTATTCTTAAATATACATTGTATCTGAAATCACAGACTCCATGGGTAATGAATTCCACATTGTAACTGCTCTTACAGTAAAGATCCCTTTCCTTTGTTACTGGTGAAATCATCTTAATCTCAAGACCATGTGTCGTTTGTACTGTCCTTGGGACAAACAGTTCTTTTGAAAGCTCCTTGTATTGAACCAGAATATCATTTGTATATACTGTAGTTATATCCCCTCTTAAACTTCTTTCTAATGTAAACACATCTAATTTAGCTAGTCTCTTCTCATAAATTAGACCTTCCATTAACTTTATTAATTTGTACTTTTTATAGTTCCGTAATGTATTTTTAACGGAGTGGTGCCCAAAACTGTACTCGCTATTCAAGATGTGGTCTTATCAAGGATTTATATAGTGGCAAAATTATGCTTTCTTCCTTTCCATCAATACCTCGTTTTATGCGAGATAAGATCTTATTTGCCTTTACAGCTACTGCCTGACATTGAGCTTTATTGCCAAGTCTGCTGTCTGCAAGCACTCTAAATCCTTCCCCATCAAAGACTGGCCTAAATTTGTCCCATTTAATTTGAAAATAGCCGGTTTATTCTTGCTTCCCAAATGCTTTACCTTAAAATGTATCTGTATGCAACCTCATCTGCCATTTACCTGCCCAAATTCTCAGATTATCCAAGTCCTTCTGTAGAGAAATTACATCCTGCTCCGATTATACTACCTCGAGTGTCATCAACAAAGACAGGGGCTTTGCTCTCTGTGTGAAGACTTTAATATACTGTAGGCACTACAGATACTACATTAATACACAAGTATCAGTAAATGATTATACTTTTACATAAACACCACTTTCCCAACAACTCAAACCCTTTACAGAACCCAAGTGTCAATTTGCCGTTAAAAAATAAATAAAACGCCAAATAAACTGGGCTAATTTCCACACAGAGAAATGATAAGATCAACATGACCATGTGTTTTCAAGTAAGAGGACAATAGAGCGTGAAGGAATAATGGGTAAGTTTTTGTAAATATGAATTTCCTCTTCCTTTGTATCTGGATGCTGCATATTATCAGAACTATGTGCAGTGCTAACTCAATCCTGTCCCATCTGTTACTACATGTAATGAAATAATACTAAAAGCCCTATCATACGTAAACATTTTAAGAACCACCATAAGCAGGCCTCAGATTTCTGTCTGGACAATGTCAAATAGATATTTATATTTTCGTTCATGCTTTGGCCATCTTGATTATGCTTCAGTAATGTAGGACTTTGCAGAAACCATTAAATACGGTGACGCAGTCATTGCAAGATAACATTACCTGAAATATGTTTATTTGTAAATACTGTGATCTCGGGAGGAGACTGGCTGAGTGCGAGTATTACTCGCTTTTTCCTGTTACAAACGGCCTTTACTTTTCACATTCTTAATTGTTAAATCGTCCAGTATTTCATTTCAGAGGAACATTGATGCTCAGTTTTTTCTTTTGCGAGGATTTTAAAATAAGAATTTACAGGGCCTTGAAAATGTTGCAACAAAAGCCTTTTAAAAAAACAGCCCCGAGCAGTGAAACCTTGAAATCACTACAACATTTTAAAGCACCAATCACCCCCCCCCCCCCCCAATTATTTGTTTGTCTTTTTAACAGGATGGGAACGGAGTGATCCCGCAGCTCTGGGTAATACCTGGCTCCCGATACATACCATCCATTGAAGTTACCAGGATTAAATCTCCCTTCAGAAGAAACAAAATGGCTGCCACTTCATTGGCTGTGACTTCTTATTGGATGGCCATTTAAATGCATCTACAACAATTAGCGCCGTTTCACCGCCAGGACATTTGGCCGCAGGTGATCTCAACCTTAACCACTAACCCTAATCCTTGCATTAACCCCAACCCTAAAAACCATAAACCCCAACCCCTACCTCAGGGGCTAAACGGCCGCGGCCAACTGTCCCTCAGCGGCTGAAAGGCCACAGCTAATTGTCCCTTTCCGCATTTAAATCCCCTGTAACAACCAGGAACTGGTAACTTCATTGGTAAGTGTCTCGGGAAACGGGGAGTTGCCGGAGCTGGAAATAGCAGGGCTCTGCCTCTGGAGAATGCCCCGGTCCCAATCCTGCAAAAAGTTAAGAAAAGGGTATTGTGGCTTTAACTTTGGGATCGCTACATTTAAGGTGTCTGTGACAGGGTAAATAAAAGCCACCAGCTATATGCCTGGAAAACCTATGTCTAGTCTACAGTGCAGCAGTGACTAGGTTAACTTCAGCTGGGAACCTCAGGACAATTAGTTGGATCCCAGCTGCCTAATCAAGGTGTGTTAAAACCCCAGGCTGTAGACACATGGGGGCTGGCTGTTGAGGAGAGAGGAGTAAGCTACTGAAGAGATTACTGAAACAAGGTCTGTTATAAAAGTACATGAATTATGAACGGTCTGTCTCCTGCATAGAAAGGGTAGCTGCCTGATTTTTACACTGTCTGCTAAAGAGAAACTGTTTTGATTTGTCTGCTGAAGAAAAAGCCAGTTTTCTTTTTGTTTGCTGATGAAAAGCTATTTTTGTTTTTGTGTGCTGTATAACTTTTAAGGCTAAATAAACCTTGTCAAGAAACCCGCGTGTGTAGTTGCATGTACCCTGCAACAGTGTCCTAATGAAACCACAAGAGCCTTGTGAAAGCAGCACGTATGGTTATGATGTAGCATTAGCTGTGCTTCTTAAAATATTTTTTTTTGGGTTGGGTTAAATTCAAAAAGCTATTAACCATATCTTAAATATGGCCGCAATCCCACCAATTTCTGTGTCCCGTTCCCCTGATGGTCGGTGTACCTCTCGGTTCCTGAAATATTTGTGGTATCTTGTTCCAGTGAGAGACAAAAACCTACAAACATGGCAATGTCATCGGAAACGTTCTATTGGCCGTCAGAGAGAGTCGTGGCCATTTTATATCTGGGGGGCAGATATTCTGCACGGGACCAGTCCAGTGGAATCCGGGGAATCCCCAGATGTCAGGAGACCACAAAACAGCTCAGTTCAGATAAGATTTAAAAAAAAAAAATGAATAGTGCAGATTGCTGCTTTAATTTATGAGTGAAACACATCCCTGTATTTCATGCACCATAGAATAATAGACTAAGCTTTTTGTGGCAATGGATTCTGTGGCCACATACGGATTGTATAGCATTGCCCCATAATGTATTTTTCATAATACTAGGTTAAGTGCGGTTATACAAGAATAAAACACTGCCACTATTATCACGGCCAACCAGTTAGTGTTATTGGAAACTCCAGCAGAATGCTGAGTCGTATCCGATGTTGTAGAAAATGATCCGATCGCCCTGGGGCGGATTCCAGCTACTCGGCACATTACTGTGCAACGAAACAAATAAATGCTGGAAAAAAAAACCTTTCTGTGGCGCTTACAATGGCTGAATAAGCCACATGTAGCTAAATGACCCAATGAGATCTTATCAGACACAAAAGCTCACCATGTGACTGTTTCACAGTCATATCAGAACAACGCGAATACAACAAACCCCACTTCTGCCTTGCTCTGAATAAATATTCCGCTCTGTTTTGCAGCGGAGGTCCGCTGAGAGCTGGAAGTCCCACTTACAGTGAAAGTGAACTAATGGTAGTGGTAATAAAATATTTTATGATTTAAATGTTATTGATTGACCACTGACAGGCAATCAATGACGTGATGCCACGTGTCAGCACAACACTTCCATTATAATCCCCTCCTTGATTTATAACCCAAAAGTGCTGTGCAATAGAAGCTCTCTCTCTCTCTTGGACGGAGGGGCTCCCATTAGTTAGACCAGCACTGGTTCTCTCTGGGGGGTACTTCATTCAAGTAATGCAAAAACAAGCAAACAGGATTCTGCTATAATGCAGATTTTGCTACATAAACATTCACATTACCAGTGTTGCAAAATATAAAAGGTCCAATGTTGACTGAGAAACAGCAAGCCCTTATAGATTGGGCTGTAGGAGCGGCTTGGTGCGTAAAGACAGACTATGATACAGTAACAATGGCACCGAGTTTGAAGTAAGGGAGTCTTGTCCAAATCCCGGTGTCATTTCCTTGTGACTTTGGGCAAGTCACTTCATCTCCCCGTGCCTGTGGCACCTAAAACAGGCTGTAAACTTCACTGGGCAGCATAAATTCTATATACAGCGCTGTGTACACGGTCAACGCTATACAAAAAAAACAAAAAACTATTATAGATAAGCCCAGTAGCGGATTCCCAGATCCGCCACCCCTAGGCACTTACCTGGTAGCGCCTCCTCCGTGCTGCCGCCACCCATCTTTGAAATCGCAGCGTCGGAGGTTACCAGCGCGACGTCAAATGGCGCCGCGTTACCGCAGCGCCATTTGACGCTGCTGAAAGAAGGCGGAGGCAGCAGGGAGTCGGCAACAGGTAAGGAACTTCCCATCAAGCCCGATAGGCCCGAGCGCGCAGCCTCTGTGTAAATTTTTTCTGCCCTAGGCCCGGGCCTAATGAGAAATCCGCCACTGGATGAGCCACTATTATAACTCTTTACCCACCATTTACACACAGCTGCTTGAGTTTGCTGAAGGCCATCTGTATCTCCTCGATACCCGGCAGACTTTGGTCCAGATTGGATTTGTAAACATCACTCCTCAGAGGGTGGCTCCGGATTATCCCGTTGCAAACCCTAATAGAGATATGGGATGAGTTAGGAGGAAACTGCACATCGCACAACAACCCTCAGCAGATTCACATGTGCTCAGACCAACCGTTATGATTGGAAGAACGAGCTAATTGGCACCCTTAAACTAATCTAACCACGCGGAAAGCAAATGCTTGGATACTTTTGTTTCTCTAGCAATTAATTACAAATGGCACTTCTTAACGAAGTTCACCTCTGACCGAGGAAGTGTTTGTCAATCAAGTGTTTTCTTTAACCATTTCCCACTCTGTCCTCATCACACAGCATGTGAAAACAGGGGGCGAGGGAGGGGAAGAGGTCATCCCTTGGCTGTAGTTGCAGTGGATCTGGTATATATACATAACTACTGTAGGTATACAGTATGAGCTATGTGCTGGTCAGAGGGTCAGGACAATGCATCTTTACCCACCTGGGATGTGTGAGATGTGTTTGTGTGTTGGAATATGGAAGCCAGGATATCGTGTGTTTCAGGATTGCTGTGTGTACCAGAGATTATTCTGAATGCTCAATCACATCTGTTGTCATCAGTGGAATGTTATTTATTCTGCTTCTCCGGATTTTTTTGCATAACCCGCTGGGGGATTTACTTTTGATTTACGTTTCAATAAAGGAGAGAGAGAGGAACTAAATACACATTGGCCTTTTAACAGCGCTTCCATACTTTCTTATACACAGTGATTCTCTCCTTTCCATTCGATGCTGCAGCACTGGAGAGAATATCTTGTAAAACTTCTTGATTTTTTTTTAATGACTAATAAGTTGAAAGGGTTAAATGGCTTCTGCTTTTCCACACGCAACTAATAGGAATTGTGAATAAAATCTTCTGTTACGGTTTTGGGTTGGAATTTAAAACAAAGAAAGACGGAATATCCATATAACGTGATTTTTTTTTTCTTTTTAAAGACAAAACAATTCCAAGATAGTGAATGAGAAGCATGTTATACTGTACTGTAGATACTCAGTGACACAATGTACAAGTCTAATGCTAAACATGCAGAATTCCCCGCATACTTCTGAGCAGCAAGGACAATGCAACCCTTCACAGAATTTAGACCTCAGCGGTTCTTTACACATTAGTACATTATTCTTAGCATATAGCACATTTATTTTCATTGTGGTTCCATTTTTGATATTATATATATTCTCTTTCCATCGTATTAAACTATTTGGCTTATCCCCATTATTTGCATTTTTTCATCCGAGTGCTGGGAACTTACCACTTTTTTATTTTTACCTTCACAGAATAAAATTGCTGCTTTGCAACATTGCATACCTTGTGTATATAAGAGAATAGCAAGCTCCTGTAATATTAACGTGTGTGAATACATTTTCATATACACACATTTATATACCCACACATATATATATAGCCAATAAAGAATATCACTTGTGAGCACATTCACATGTCTAAGTGATATTCTTTATTGGCTATATGCCAACGGTGGAGATTTTCTGTCGCCTTTTTCACTCACCATAACTTAAAATGTATGGTGTGTGCGTATATATATATGTCCTATTACCCAAACCAGTTTAACATGCAGTATCCCCAATGCAGTGAATTATTACTGGATACATGGATGAGATGCGAAACCTCTGACTATTGCACCTGCACTAAGATTATTGCAAGAGTCCCAATTCCCTGAGCCGTCCCATATCAGTAGATACTCCTACTCTATATTACCTTTGGTCTATTTTTCTTTGCTGTAAAAGGTCTTTGATGCTGGCCATTCTCACCAGGCTGCTCCCGTTGGGATGGTTCCAGCACCACAGCTGTGTCAAATAAAGAAAATGTGAGACAGGAAGAGTTCAAAGCCTCTAAGAAAGCACAGCCGTCTTCTCTGGAGAGAGATTTATGACATTTGTATGGATATTTATCAAGAGCCGGGACAACCCATTCATTCTGGCCCAGGCTCACTGTGGCAAGTGAGTAGGATCAGGTAGTTAAACTCGTCTCCTTTAAATGCACAGAGTCCTTCTATTTTCTGTAACTTTATTGGAGGGGTATACAGAAGGTATAAAACAACATGCAGACAATATTTGTGGGGAAAAGGTAAAAAAAAATATGTTTTCTGGAGGGACAGTGAACGATACGTCTACTCATTATGGCTGGAAAGATACGTCTACAGGCAGTCCTCGGTTATCCGACACAATGCGTTACTCAAAATGGCGTTGTAAAGCGAAACGTTGTAAAGCAAAACACATTTTTCCATAGGAACACTGTTTAAATGAAAAGTTCAGTTCCTGGAGGCATTTTTAACACTAAAATACACCAAATATTTTATGCAGGCAATAAGATGCGCAGCACACACATAAATTATATAGTGTATATACTGTATTATATATATACAATATAACATAATAAATAATATATTATATTGTATAATATAATATTATATAGTATATTTTATATATATATATATATATATATATATATATATATATATATATATATATGCTCTTACGACGCTTTGCAACGTTGTTTATGTGAATGTGTATATATATACACACATACACAACGTTGCAAAGCGTCGTAAGAGCGTTGGATAAGCCATTTTGGCGTTGTAAAAATGAATATAGGTATGCATTGAATAGCGTTGGATAAGCCATTCGTTGTAAAGCGAAGCGTTGTAAAACGAGGACTGCCGGTACTCATTATGGCTAGAAAGATATGTCTATTCACTATGGCTGCTGGCTGGAAAAGAAAGCATGCTTTCCTGTGCAAGCAGGAACAAGTCATGGGGTATACCAACTAGCAGGGGAAGCATAGACAAACCAACTCGGATATGAGCAGAGGGGGGTTGCCAAGGCAACAGGCTGGGACGCCACAAGGGAAAGCAACAATGTAGCAGCATTACACTTAGGAGTGATGGCTTCCTCAGAACAGGGAAAAACCTTACAGGTTCCAGAACACCATTAATGTCCTAAAAGCACTACACTTAGCGTAGCTCAATTCAGCTCAGCAAACTAGTGTGACTGAAGTAAAACCACCCAGACATGCAACAGCATTTTCTATAATTTTTCATTTAGTTTCACCGTTATATTTCATATTTTTCAATAACAAAAATGTTGGGAAACTATGCAGGAACCCCAGCAAAGAAAAAAAATGACATTAAATTAAATTATAATATATATCTATCATTTCCACTCCCCCCCCCCCTCCAAACGTTAAATAAAATTGTTGAAAAAAAAAATTCTACTCAATTCGCATCTAAACCCGATTCATAAAAAAAACATCCATCATTTGATAAGGTTTTGTGTGATTGTTAAAATAAGGAGCTGGAACGCCTAAAAACTTTTGAATGGACCAATGCTGCAGTACTTAATAGATGAAATGATGAGTAAAGAGCCGGGGCGGCCAACTCCAGTCCTCAATGGCCACCAACAGGTCAGGTTTTTCAGGATATCCCTGCTTCAGCACAGCTGGTTCAATCAGTGGCTCCATCATTTTGACTGAACCACTTGTGCTGAAGCAGGGATATAGTTAAAAACCTGTCCTGTTGCGGGCTCCGAGGCCTGGAGTGGGAAACCACTCACAATCGTCCGTCTCACTGCGAAAAAGTCGCCGACATACCCTTCGCCACAGCCGCTGGACACTCAGCCACCGACCACATCGCCACGGTAAGTTAGTTGATGGTGTTTTAGCAGTTAGGTTTCAGAGGTTAAGGATAGGGATTTTAGGGTAGGGGATTAGGATAAGGGGTTAGGTTTTTAGGGTAGGAATTTAGGGTAAGAGGTTGCGTGAGTATTAGGGGTTTTTAGGGTAAGGTGATGGGTAAGGTTAGGAGCTTACCTTGGCGGTGAAGCAGCCGGCGGAGAGATAACCCAGCAGGGTGGAAAGTAGCGAATAAACGCCGGCGGTCATTTGGTCGCGACCAGATGTCCTTGACCAGAACCCGCTGCCCTAACCCACAGTAATTGCTAGGGGACGGTCCTTCCTGACCCGTGGGGAGTGTGCATTACAGGAGGACAATGAGGGTTAGGGGCTCTATTTCTTAAAAGCCCCAATGTTTTGCAGGTCTTCTTTCTCCAAATAGAGGACATCCAGCTGGCAGCAGGTGGTCATACTTAATATTGCTCTGTATTGCAGAATGTTCCTTTTCAAAGGGGAATGCACTATTTAATTTTAAGGGAAACTTTTACCATGGTAACCAAACACATACAGTGTCAATGTCATTTAAGGCCACCATGCTCAAAAGGCTTGTAAACGCCTTTTGTAAACTATTGATCACATTTACATACATTTACATACAAAATATAGCTACTGTGCAGTGATGCGCTATATTCCAATCCAGAATATATTTACAAAATAAACATTAAACATTTATCCGCCAAGCATCCTTGAGAGTAGATATTAAAGTTAAAGTACTCCTGAAGCCTACACCTTTCCCAGGACCGCAAAGTTAATCTTGTGTGATATCTGCCCACTAATGATCTGGACACCACTTCACTCCAGGAGGGGGCAGCACTGCATTGCCCTAGCAGCGAATGGGGTTCACCCGCAACCCAACAATTGTTAGGCCCGACCGTGTATACTCACTGGCATACGTCTTCCAAAGAAGGAATGGGAGTACTGCTTTAAATCCAGATCCGCCAATGAGGAAGGGACGACAAAATATTCCGGGAGGCTGTAACAAGAGACAAATCGCTTACATAATCGTTAATGGAAGTGTGCTGGAATTTGTATCTGAATTTCCTGCCTTTATTCCCTCTCTATCATAGGAAGCCAAATAGTCTCAGTTTGATGCACGTTCATTCAAGCCCCAAACAAGGACGACTGTTTGTTTTTTCCAGGTATCAATTTGAATGCATAACATTTCGGGGGGAGCCCCCTTCCTCAGGTGCTGTGTTCACCATTGGAATAAAATCTATAGGCAAGATCTAAAGTTATCCCAATAACTAACACCTGTATCTTCTTCAAAACAAATGCAATGGGCAAGATTATCTGCACACACATTACATTACTGTCGCTGCATAAAGAATTAGATTGTAAGCTCTTCGGAACAGGGACTCCTCTTCCGAAATGTTACTTTTATGTCTGAAGCACTTATTCCCATGATCTGTTATTTGTATTTGTTATTTATATGATTGTCATGTGTATTACTGCTGTGAAGCGCTATGTACATTAATGGTCCTTTTTAATGCAATAAATAGGTTAGAAGTACAGATGTAGCAAGACTTACCGGCTCCAGAGATCCCGGCTGAAATGGCTTAAAGCCGCAGCTCTGGAGATGGTGCTGCTGCCGCGTTTACGCCGAGGGGGGTCGTAGCCTCCGGATCAGACCCCCCCCCTCCACAGCTATAATGCTCTGGAACCGGGGTAGTTGTGGTTGCGATCTCACAGCTTGCCCCGGTGCTTCAAACAGTAAGTGTTGCTACATCTGTAGAGGGAAAATGCCACCAGTAGCGCACTGCCCTAACAAGTTACGCGCATGCATGCTTTATCAGGGACCCAAAGTGAAGTGTATATACGCTAAACACGTTACTGTAGGGTGATTATCTTCCGATGGGATGGTTTCCTCTGTACCTATCCAAGATAAAAGATTTAGGAGGGATTGTGCTGAAAGTGACCAATACGTAGCTAAAGTAAGACTAATGTGCAGATAGTTATTGCATTTCACAGGTCTTATTCCCTTTTTTATTTGGAAGCCCGAAAAGGTTTTCTTTGTGCAGATGTAGATTGTAGAACTTGGCAGAGAGGAATTAGCTCGCAAGAGGGCAGCTCAGAGGATTACAGTATGGTGAATTGAGAAGTGGCCGCAGTATCCTATATACACACACCGTATATTTACACTGCCATTCTGTAACCTGCCAGGTCTAGAGATCACAAAAATCAATCTAATAAATAAACCTTTGCCAACTAAACACACACGTTATATTTTCATATCCACGATGAATACCAGTGAACGACTGCCTGATTCTCACCATATGGTATTTAGATGTGAACTTTAATAGAACCCCTAAATAGCTTAGCAGTAATCTGCATTGTGATGCCCAACTTCTGCTCTGCAAATTCCCACTAATTGAGAGTCAATAAGGTGTGCTAGAATCAGGAAGCAAATGTTCAACTTAAGGGAGGCTATTTTCAGCAGCTCCCACATGCTCTGCCACTAATGACTTCCCTTTTGCTGATTAACACTCATCAGAACTAATCAAGATCTTGGAAACTTGGCTTTGCGTGCACATTAAGGGGTGGATTGGAACAAGATCATGCTAGAAAACATCACAACAACTCAATGGCGAAATTAAATGTGCATTACATAAATACATGCAATTGATTTATAAAAAAAGAGAGGAATTTTAGCACCTCACATTCTCAAATTCTCTCCAATTATCTACTAATTTTGCAAAAAGAAGCCGACACGGCCAAATACGGGATCAGCCTACTCCATTTTTGCAGCAAAAGTTATAAGCAGCCTAAAAACATGTACGGCATAAAGAGTGATTAAGTCAATAGTGATTCGACATCTGTGATGGGTAGTCCGCATCCGAAATCACAAAATCAATTGAAACATCTAGGATCTGGACGGTAAAGATGACCCTTGGGGCTGATTCAATAAATAGTCTGAAGCAGTCACTTTGTCAATAAGCATTGTCGGCTAGTAATGACCCGAACGGCCACGTCGAACTACATTCAATCAGCCCCTTCATCTTTTTGCCCGTCCATACCCAGAATCCTTTGCATATGCTCAGCTGGATAATGCAGTCTGCGAAAGCTTACAAGAAGTGCATTGGTGAAATACAACGGAGGACTATTTTACTCATACGTCATGCATTGTGTAATTGATTCTTTAGATGGCTGTGACGCACTGTGAAGACTCACCGTTAAAACCATTTATCTAAGATAGATACTTACCATGTTGAAATCATGTATCCCTCATTTACCGAGCACACTCTCCATTCTGAGGCGCCGGTCCGTTTGATCTCACGATCCCAGTCAGAGTACGTTTCGAACAAAGGAGTCTTTGGCCCAATGTCAAGCCCTCCTCCAGGATCAATCCCATTGATTTTGTCTGCTACAGAGAAGCAAGTATGTAACCACCCAGAACAGTTTTTTCACAGGTCCTATGTAACAACATGCATTTTACCATCACGTGAAGACACTCATGGGAGTGGTGGACAGGATGAAAAAGCTTTATTATTATTATTATTATTTTAATTAGTCTGCAGCTTTAAAGAACCATAAACACCTCAATGAAAGTGTCACGTAAAACAGGGACTATAATTAGATATTACAGACAAGTACATTAGCAGGTATTAAACGCAGTCTTTTCTTATTTTTAAGTGATTGTAAAGTGGAGTCATGACTGCGATCTGCAACACATTGTTGGAAAACTTTCTGGCAAAATAACAAAAAGGACTCATTAATTAGCAGCTCAGATTTACTGGATATGCAGCAAATAAAAATACCACGTGTGAGCACATTCACATGTCTCAGACAGGTCTGCAACCCTGCTTTTCGCCATGATCGCTTCGCATACAGTGCTTCCGCTGCAGTCAGGGATTCTGGGTAATGAGCAGTGTGTCACCTTTTGCTTCTTGCTAATTTTAACATGGACCCCTGTAAGCTTATGCCGGTCACATGACACATTTTTAGCACCCCCTGGGTTAAAGAAGTGCATAATCGTCAGTAAACCTGCTCACAGACAGCTGTTTCAACCTTTTGGTTTTGCTGCATGAGCACAAACAATAACTACTTCGCATTTGTTAGTGAATCGGTAGCTGCACATGCAGAATGGTTGAAAGCATCTGAATGAAGAAGTCCTCATCATCCTGTGGGCATCATACAGCTCAACCCCCTTATAACGCTGTGCTTGGGGTCCAAAGAATCACATTGCGTTATAAGCGGATCGCGTTAGAAATAATGTACAATTGTATGCATTGTACAATAAAGTATTTAAGATACCAATAATCGTGTTGTAAAGTATTCATAAATATGAAAATTGGGAGCCACGCTTGCATCGCGTTATAAGCGGATTCGCGTTGTAACGCGATCCGTTACAACGGGGTGGAGCTCTATGTATAAAAACAATACGTGCTCGAGAAAGCTGTATATCCTGAAATACGGGATGAAATAAAGTACCAGACCACATAAGGCCGCGTGTATAGTGCCGTCGATGGCGACACGACGGGTGACGTCGCCACCAACGAAAGTTATATTTCGCCGGGCGGCGGAGCGGGCATCCGGCCATTTTATTGGTTCAAGTGCCGTCACGAGGCGACAGCCCTTGAAAAATCAAATTTTGCCGGCTACCAGTTTTCGCGACGTTGCTCCGTCGCATTGTCGCCGTCGCGCTTACTATAAGCGCACGTGGTGGCGGCGGCAATGCATTTGTTTTCGGGCAACGTCGCGTCGCCGTTACTAAGCGCGGCCTTAGCAAGGAGCAAAAATATGTATTAACACAACACCATGGAGCCGGAAATCTTGATGTGTATAGCTTTGCGTTATTACATATTTTTTTCTGTATGCTTAAATGTGCGTTGGTACTCGATTTCCTCTTGATATCGCACTTTTGTTTGCTCTCAAATTCCTTTTCCCTTTAGCAAAAATTAAATGAAACCCTTTAAGAGATTTCAAAAGGAAGGGGTGGGGGAGAGGAGGGGGAAACCACACACAACTAAACATGTAATTTACCTGGAGTACGATAGGATTTAGCAACATATTCAAAGGCGAAGAGGAGCTGGAGTTCTGTGGGCTGGGAATAGTGAGCGAGGGCCAGGCATACCTATAAAGACAAGAAAGGACACGGAAAGAATTTCACATCTCTCCTTCTTAGGCCGCGCTTACAGTGCTGGCGACGCGACCGATGACCGTCTCCACCCACGAAAGTTACAATTACATTTTCCACGACTGTCTCTAAAAAAAAAAATCAAATAGACCCAGCTTCAAATTTTTGGGCCGCGACGTCACTCCGTCGCGCTTACGACGGAGTCAATGTATTTGATTTGGAGCGACGTCCCGTCGCAAGGCACAATAAGCGCAGCCTTACGTTGTTCCCCGCTGTTGGTGCCACTTTTCTATAACCTTTGGTGGGAGGTCTGATTTTCAGCACCACAAATCTCCGTGGTAATGACGCCCGGGAAATGTTGGGACTTCATCTTTTGGTGATATAGCTATTACATCTTTCAACTGTACTAAGGTGCTGTTGTGGTCATGTGCTGTACGGATGTGCCACTTTGTCTTTGTAACTGTATGCCTTTTCACCCTGGACAGATATTTTTCATTGAAATCTGTATGGAATGGATTAAACGCTTTCCCCCAAACGGTAGATTCAATGGGATTCAATGTAGCTTGAAAAGCAGCAATCTGCACGTTCGATTTTTTTCCGCCCTAAGTTATTCCCAGGATAGGACCACAGTGGTCTTACCCCATAGTTCAGAATATATTCATCACTGAATATACCAGCATTTAGGTCAATTTAAAATGGGCCGACAACAGAAAGAAAGTCAATTAATAAATTAATAATCTGAGGTCACCATTACCAACTGGTTCAGAAGCAGAAGAACCTGCCTTGTGGCCGTTTTAGAAGAGGGAAAATAAAACATTTTTGGGACATGTGGAGTCTATGATGCAGGACCAATAAAGACAAATACAGTACTACTGTAGGAGACCAGCTTTAAAAAAAAGGGGGAGGGAGGGGGGCGGGGATAGAGTTGGCCTTTCTGGGTCATTACTCCTGCTAGACATCACAACAATAATACACCCGACAAAAAAAAAAATCATGTGACAGATAAAGGTTATGGTATCAGAGCAAATTATTAGTACGCTGTACTGATTAAGTCAACATTTAGACGTTGCATTTTAATGCTAGGAATAATTACAGACGGCTGTATCGATCGACAGATCTCTTGTACGATGTCTGGTTCACAAAAGTGAATGACCCGATCATTTCTGAGAAGGCTGTATTTCTCAGCGCCAGACAGTTTGTATTGATTCAGAGCAGCACAATCCTGCTGTTATGTCTCAGGAAGTGCCGATGAATTATTCTGTTCACCCTTTCCCGAGCTCCGCGCTCACATGGCAGGTTAGAACGAGTATGGGAGCTTCATTTCTTTGCTTCATTCCTTTGCCAGAGGAAATCATGTTCTGCAGAGTTTCCAGAAGATGCACACACATATTTTACTAAACACGGAGTAACTCATGTGAAGCTAGGACACCGAATATTTTCCATTTCACTCAAGCTGGCAGTTGTAACGTTTTTCACGCCCCTTTAAATCATAGTTACAGGTGCTCTGTCTTAAATTGGAAAACCAACGTGAAATTGCAGTAAACTGAAAGCCCTCAGCGATATAAAACACACGTTATTTTAGCGTTCATATTGTGTTTTTTGTGGCTGAAATTCTGACAATGACAAATCTCACTGTATTTATTACGCTGGAATTAGGATTCCATAGGTTGTAAAAACAGAGCACAGCAAGCAGGAAAAAACGAACAAAGGTGGGGGCTGAGATTCAAAAATTGGTTACAAATGATTTATTGAAGAAGTTGTCTGTTGCAGGAAAAACCACCACTAACGCGTTTCGCGCAACGGCGCTTTGTCAAAGAGTGTTTTAACCAATTTTTGAATCTCAGCCCCCCCCCACCTTTATTCGTTTTTTCCAGCTGGCTGTGCTCCGTTTTTACAACCCATGGAATCCTGCTTGATACTTCTACGCGAGGCACGCCGTGCATCCTGAATAGCGCCGTAATCGGGAGTTGTTACATTGTCACATTTGTACACAGGCAGTGTACTAGGCTCTAGGGAGTGTATCCATTTAGACAGTTGAATCAGTGGGAGCTGATTCTGTCACAGAGGATTGATACTTATTGCACTACTCAATGTATGAGCTACTTTCATATAGTGTGACACAATCTCTCACAGGTGCCAACTTTATTGTCTGCAAGGACAAACACACTTATTTGGCTTAATATTGTGCCATTTATTCTACTTGAGATTTGGAAGCACTGCTATCTGGGACTCTGTTCTATTTTTGCTTAAGCTGAAATTAGGACCTTGTATGTTACTTGGAAATGAACACGGCAACGATCGCGAACTGGCGGTAACCCCTTTAATGCCCTTAAGGTCACTGGATGCCACAAAGGCGGGCATGCTGACCAGTGAATGTCATAATTGTTTTGCTGATGTAAGGGAGATCTCAGGGAGGAGATCTCAGGGGGGAGATCTCAGGGGGGAGATCTCTGGGGGGAGATCTCTGGGGGGAGATCTCTGGGGGGAGATCTCTGGGGGGAGATCTCTGGGGGGAGATCCCTGGGGGAGATCCCCAAAACACTGATGCGTTGTAGTGGACCACCATCTTGCATTAACTGCCATTCAGGACATACTTGAAAACGAGAAATAACTCTCAATGTACTACTTCCTGGTAAAACATTTTATAAATAAATATAAATAAATATATTCAAGTCAATGGCTGTAAATTCGGGATTGCCGTGCTAAGTCCCGAATTTACTGGATTCCGGCATCCGACATATGCGAGGGTGGTCTGGACATCAGAGTGTGGGGCTGTAGCTATTTGCGCACTACACAAATTAGCATATGGCTGGGATGGCAAAAGGTCTATGTAAGCCCCAGCACTGAAAGGGTTAGCCAGTTATAAGCAAATGGTGCAACCAATCAAAGAAATAAGCAAATGGTGGCAATGTTTAATACCTTGAAAACTCTTGTTTCGACTAAATTAACAACTCCCCAAAAACAGAAAACTACTGAATGATTTCACGTTGAGAAACTTGACGAGGAAAAAAAACCTGTGGGGTTTCCCCTGCGAATTCCCAGTCTCTGGATTATTTGAAAATCCTTTTACAAATGACCTTTCTTTTGCCCTCCTAATTACAGTATACACTTCCCATAAACAAACAAAAACAAAATCAATGCGTCTTCACCCAAAGACATTGCTGTGACGGCGTTTGGTCGCCGGAACCCCCTTCGCCGCAGCCGCTCTGCCGCCGGCCGTTTCGCCAATAAGGTGAGTTAATTTAAGGAGTTTTACCGGTTAGGGTAGGGGTATAAGGATATGGGATATAGGGTAAGGGATTAGGTTTTTCGGGTAGGGATTTTAGGGTAAACGCTTTGGGTAAGAGGTTAAGGTTTTTAGGGTAGGGGTAGCGTTAGGATTAGGGGTTTATATGCTAAGGTTAGAGGCTTACCTTGGCGGCAAGACAGTCGGCGGAGAGAAATCTCTGCGGTGAGGTGAGTGGTGGCTAAACGGCGGCGGAGATTTAGTCACAGCAAAATGGTATCGACCAAATGTCCAACCTAGACCGTTTCTGTGGGACCTCCTTAGCGGGGCACGAAAGTTTCTAAGGCAGCGTTCATGCATAGCGTGACGGCGCAAACAAAAGGCTGTGCCTCTATGATGAAGACCACAGAGCGCGCGAACAGGCGCGCGATTCCCGAGCAGACAAAATCATGTCTTTGCCGCGCGCCGGTCGGGTCACGTACGTGGTTCAGTCAATGAGGGCGAACCGTTCACGTGATGTTACGGGCACGGCTCCCCATCGCGTCCCCTCCTCCAGATCCCCAGGCCACATATCGCCTCTGCTCCGTCGCGCGCGCCCCTAGCTTGGCCTCGGCCTAAGAAATGACTCACTAAAGTTACTAAATTCTTACAACATTCTTGGGTATGATCCTTTAACTCAAGAGGTGCGTAAACTGGAGGGTGCGTGATTATCTGCGGGGGGCAAGTGGTTACAGAGGTCCCACGCTCTTCCCGAAGGCATTTAAATAGTCTGATTTGGTAAAGAGAAAAAAAGGCCATTAGTAATCGTCAACATGGATTTATGAAGGATAGATCATGCCAACCGAACCTTATTTGTTTCTTTGAGGAGGCAAGTATTAATTGAGATCAGGTTAATGCAGTTGATGTGGTCTACTTTGATTTTGCAAAAGTTTCTGATACAGTTCCACACAAGAGGTTGGTGTTCAAAATAAAGCAAATTGGACTTAGTAAATAAAATTGCACCTGGATTGAAAACTGGTTGAAGGACAGACAGAGGGTTGTCATAAATGGAACTTTTTCAGGTTGGCCTAAAGTTGTGAGTTGAGTACCTCAGGGATCGGTGCTCGGACCTCTGCTTTTTAACTTGTTTATTAAGGACCTTGAGGCTGGCAGTGAGAGCAAAGTCACCATCTTTGCTGATGACACTAAATTGTGTAAGGTAGAGGAATCAGAGCAGGATGTAATTTCTCTCCAGAGGGACTTGGGGAGACTGGAAACTTAGGCAGGTAAATAAATTTTGCGGCGGCAGAATCTCCCCTTGCATTCTCTCGTCAAGATGGCTCTGCGACGTCAAATGGCAACACATTGCCATGACAACGGCACGTTGCCATGACAACGCGGTGCCGCAGGGCATCCTGTCATAGCAACGTGACTTCATGGTGCCAAGACATCACGTCCAGTTGTCATGGCAACGCGACACCATTTGACAATGCAGAGCCATATTGACTAGACCATGCAGGGGGGAGATGCCGTCACCGGAGATGGTAATAATTAAATATATAAATAAAAACCTGTGAGAGAGACAAAAAAAAAAAGTCTCCGGGTTATTGTTTATCAGAAGGTGGCAACCCTGATACACGCCGTATCCTGGTCAGTTGTTTTCAGGATGAGCGATCTGCTTCCATTTCACATCAGTAAAGTTACAGAACTCAGGCATAAGTTGGAATGGAGGTCGTGAGCAGCAGAGAAGCCTCTACAAACAAAGGAGGAGGAAGCTGCAGGAGGTACACTTAACTCCGCTATCCAGCTGCATTCATCATCTGATCAAATCCAGGTATGAAAGGTTTATAATGATAGTGACGAATGTGCACAAATCTAGTCTCGCTACTTATACAGGAGGGAACGTTTTATTCTGTGAATTCATGGCAACAGAGAAGAGGCCAGTATTTCAGTTAAGTGTATGGAGAAGGCAGCTGTGTTTAAGCTGTTTCCGTGGCACAAATAACTAACATATTTGGATTCTGGACAAGAACATCCCATTGAAATTGTAACTTATTAGCGTAGTAGTTCATTAAAGTCTAGGAGACCAGGAATGCGAACCATGAGCCTCCTCAACCTAATTAAACACATTACACACAACTGAGACTTCAGAGATGAGCAGAGACACCTTTACCTAATATACTGGATGGGAAATATCTTTACAAGTAGTTACATATGTAGCAGGCTTCATTGTTCCCCCAGATACCTCAACACACCCAGGCATGTCTTCGAGTATCAAAGGGTTTCCTTGAAGACTTAGGCCGCGGCTATGGTGAGAACGATGGCGCGTGCGCTGCAAACAAATGGCCATACTTCAATGAGGACAACCACAGAGCCCGTGTGGACGTTTTTTTTTGCGTGTCAAAATATTTGATTTTGTTGGGCGACAGCCGGGTCACGTGTGCGGTTCAGCCAATGAGGGCGAACCAGCTTCGTGACATCACGGCCACGCCTCCCCATCACAGGCTACAAATTGCCTCTGCGGCAGGCGCACACGTTGACGCCACGTGTGCCCCTAGTATGGCTTCTGCCTTAAGTCGCTACAGTGCAGTATGCCCAAACACACACTGCATCACAAGAGAACAATGACGCTGGTTACATCTGTATTTGGAAGTATTCACTGACGAGCGATAGCCATGATCCATAGTCAATAGCCATTTACAGTCGATGATGGAATATGAGCCACGTTTTCAAATAAGCACAGTGACCAGAATTTTAATTGTGAAATAACCTTTACAATTTGCAAGACAACTAAGAAATGATGTCAGCATAAGTCAGCATGGAAGAAGTGTGTACTTCTACACCCTGTGACTCCATTTAGATTTAGCTGCCAATCATTTTGCTGCCAATCATTTTGCATTGAGAAATACGAACGAGTCCATCAGTAACGGCGACGTCTTCAGAACACTTTGGTGGTCGAGAGTAATCCGTTACATGGCTGCGTTCGGATTATGTCGTCATTATTGAACAACTTGCCATTTACCCACCTAAGGATATAGCATCAATTTGACTTGAAATATACCCAGAATATAGAAGCCTCCGAGTAGATTACTTCTAAATCACTGGTTCATAGGATATTAACCCATTTGCGCTTGTCCTTCGGTCAGCAAAGTCTTTAGATTAAGAATTATTAAACATGAATTGCTGCTTTTAGAAGGGTGCTCTGTAATCTGTCTGGGACAACTCGCCGCCGCCATCTAGCCGCCGGCCGTTTCGCTGAGAAGATAGGCCCCCTAAACCTTACCCTTTACCCTAAAAAGCACTTCAACGCTACCAACCTTAACTCCTTACCCTAAAACCCCTCACCTTAACCCGTACGCAAACACTAATTTTTACTGTAAAATCCCTAACCCCGTAATCGGACCCCTTATCCCAAAAAGTTAAACCTTAACCCCTTACGCTAAAACCCCTAAACGGACCCCTAATCACTTAGTTTAGCGGAGAATGGATGTCCCATTGAGCTCTCTAATTGTATAAAACACTGCCATGTGTTTAACTCGAGCAGGATGGAAAGTAGGCACACAAGTTTCAGGGAGCAGTAAAAACAGACAGCAGAGAAACTTACTTTTATTTATTTTTTAAACATTACCTTTTTTGCGCTCTCTGGGCCGGCTTCATCGAAACGAAAGCGCAAGATGCGGAAGTCTTTGCAATAAATAATTAACTCGGTGGGGTTGAATTTCAGTTTTTGGTTAGATGAGAGTATCTTCTGCTTTCTCTTGGTGTCATTTACTAAAAAGAAAATAAAAGAACCAAACTTCAAAAATAAAATTAAAAAAAAGTAACTACAGTAGAGCTTATATACTTGAAAATGAAGTCAACACAATAACACATGAATTATTATGCAGAAGCAAAGCATCTATTCTACAAGAAACAAAACACGTTCCTTCCTACTATTTAAACGATTAATTATGAGTCCATAAAGAAGAAGCTCGACTGCAGGGAAAATTAGGATTTTACACACAACACACATGAATATTAACTATGCTATGAATGAAACCAATACTTCAATCTTATCAACTAGTTAAACTATCTACATACAGACAAAGACCAAAATAACTTTAATATGGTGCGCTATAAGGTAGGGTGCTAGAGGAAGGCTCCTTATTAAGGTAATTTGTTATACAGGCATACCGAGCATTAACGTACGCAATGGGTCCAGAGCATGTATGTAACGCAAAAATGTACTTAAAGTGAAGCACTAGCTTTTTCACACTTATCAATGCATGTACTGTACTGCAATCGTCATATACGTGCATAACTGATGTAAATAACGCATTTGTAACAGGCTCTATAATCTCCCCGCTTGCGCACAGCTTCGGTACAGGTAGGGAGACAGTATTGCTGTTCAGGACACGTTGACAGGCGCATGCGCGAGCTGCCGTTTGCCTATTGGGCGATATGTCCTTACTCGCAAGTGTACTTAAAGTGAGTGTCCTAAGGATACTCACTTTAAGTACACTCACGAGTATGCCGGTGGCGTATTTGATGGCCTGTATAAACAAGGCTTCCTGTGCCATCTGCTTGCAGGGCCTTTAACAGAAATCATGGGGCCCAGGACAAATGAAAGGAGCAGCCCCCCCCCCCCCGAATCCATAGCGCACCTACAGTACCACGAAAAAATATGTTTTAGCGCGCAACTTTTACTTAACGATTTTCTTATTGTAATACGGAAAAAAACATTACAATGCAACCTGTTTATTTTTATATTTTGAACAATGGGTGAGTGACTGGGTGGGTGAGTGACTGGGTGGGTGAGTGACTGGGTGGGTGACTGGGTGGGTGAGTTGGATGGCTGGGTGACTGCCTGGGTGAGTGACTGCCCTTGACCGGGTGGGTGCTGCTTCCTGCTTCCTTGCCTACCAGACTTTCCCCCCCTGCCCCGATATCCCCGCGGTGGCTGCACGGGGCAGGAGGTGGGCTCTGGAAGCACACGGTAGGTGGGCGAGACTGGCGGGCTAATCCCGCGGCTGCTGCCCGGGGCAGGAGGCGCACCTGGGGGAAGCTGGGTTGGCACGCGCAGAGGAAGCTCAATTGGCACGCGCGGGCTCGTAACAGCGCTTCCCCTCCGCCCCACGTTGAGAGCGGGGGGGGGGGGGGGGGGGAGATTGGGCCCACAGGCAGCAGGCCAGACACCCTGCTTGCCCTGTGCATGCGCGCCGGTACCTCGGCTCTGCGCATGGGGAATCAACGCTATTTTTTTTTATATAATGGGCCCGGGCGGCAGGGCCCCCTGACTCACAGAGCCCGGGACGCCAACCCCGGCAGACCCCCCCCCCCCCCCCCCTGTTGGCGGCCCTGTCAACCAGATGTGGAATCCACGCACCGTGTACCTCCGAAATCAGCTCTCCTGGCTACAGTGATGTCTCCATTACAGTGTAGGTAGGATCTTATGCCTCTCACCTGTTTCCCCTACAATCTATCCTAAACGCTGCTGCCAGAATCACTCTACTCTTTCCTAGATCTGTCTCAGCATCTCCCCTCATGAAATCCCTCTCCTGGCTTCCGATCAAACCCCGCATCTCACACTCCATTCTTCTCCTCACTTTTAAAGCCTTACACTCTTCTGCCCCTCCTTACATCTCAGCCCTAATTTCTCGTTATGCACCATCCAGACTCTTGCGTTCTTCTCAAGGATGTCTTCTTTCTACCCCCTTTGTATCTAAAGCCCTCTCCCTCCTTAAACCTTTTTCACTGACTGCCCCACACCTCTGGAATGCCCTTCCCCTCAGTACTCGACTAGCACCCTCTCTATCCACCTTTAAGACCCACCTTAAGACACACTTGCTTAAAGAAGCATATGAATAGCACTGTGGATATTCTGAACACATGATACATAAAGTTTGGCCCCTGCAGACGCACTTACCAGAACTCCCTCCTACTGCCTCTGTACGTTCTCCCTACCTACCAATTAGACTGTAAGCTCCTCGGAGCAGGGACTCCTCTTCCTTAATGTTACTTTTATGTCTGAAGCACTTATTCCCATGATCTTTTATATTATTTATTTGATTACCACATGTATTACTACTGTGAAGCGCTATGTACATTAATGGCGCTATATAAATAAAGACATACAATACAATGTCCCAGATTAAGGCACGAAACGTAGTATTTCTTTATATGGCGTTTATTTACAAGGATAAATAATATACTAACAGGCCCACCATCCCTTTAAGTCAAAACAAAATCATAAAATAAACTCCTACTCCTCTTAGGAGACTAACTACACATGCAGCTTCAGCCCTTACTAACTGAATGGACAGCTAAGCTGGTTACCACTCCAAAACAGGTACTGTTGTAGCCAAACATATTCAGTCTCTGCACACAGCAATATAGTGTTCTCTTATCTGTTATTCCAGGGTTTGGAGCAGACTTCCCCGCTTCAGCACGGTCTTGCATCCTTCCTTCCTTCCTAGGGGAGCACAGACCAACGAGAGCTCAGAAAATCTCTGCTCTGTAAGTCCAATGTTAAGGACAGGACATTCCTGCATCCTTCCTTCCTCTTCCTGGGATTAACAACACAGGCAGTCCCAGCAGGTTCCACGACCAATTCCAGGGTTTGGAGCAGATGTCCCCGCTTCAGCACGGTCTTGCGTTCTTCCTTCCTAGGGGAGCTCAGCCCCACGGGAACTCCAATGTTAAGGATAGGACATCCCTGCTTCAGCACGGTCTCGCATCCTTCCTTCCTCTTCCTAGGATTAACAACCCATGCAGTCCCAGCAGGCTCAGTGACCACAATCCAGCAAGCCTAGGGGACTGTGCCAGCATCCACAGCTGGGGAGAACTCTTCTCTGTCCCCCTTCTCTGTGCGTAGTCACTTCCTGACTTTTAAAACTCCATGAGCAATCAGTTCAGCCTGCTCAATTAGTTTGCAACTGCTTCTCTAGTTCTCTTCTCTCATTCTCTTGTTAGAATAAACTGCACTCACATCTCTCTGTGTCTCCATTGGTCAGGAGGATGTTATTGATGCTGTTACAAGGAAACTCTCCTTCTCCTTTGCTCCCTGCTGAGGATTGAATGATAACTCCTCCAGGCTTCAGCATTTATAGCTCCCCAGTGTATTATGATGTCCCGATGAGCTCACGTGACCTCACAATGCTGTGGTCAGCTGCCTAGCTATCCAAAGGCAGACAATATTTTTTTTTTCCCAAACGTTTTTATTAGGTATAGTTAAGTTTACACACATTGCGTTTCCAATATAGCCTAATACAATAATCAAGCAGCCCAATTAAGACAGGCGGTTATGTGGACCTCAGACCCTGACCAGCTCTGTTGGCCGGCAGACAATATTTTGACCAATGAGGGATGACTACTCAAGGAAAATGGCAGCAGCTGCAACTTAGCCACACCCTCCCATTCTGATGTCACTGATGACCTCACAGCGTTCTGGACACAATTTTCTGTTTAGTTGCATCCCTACTTTATGAATCTATAATATATATAATTAAAAAGGGATGAAAACAGTGCCAAATATGGTAATTTAGAGGTAGATTCTAATTAGAACTACCAAGGTGCACATGTAAATAATATGAAATATAGTAAGTGTAAATATATATATAAATATAAATGTGCGTGTAAAAAAATTATTTTGGGCTGAGAAATGTCATCAAGAATAGCATGACTTCATCAGGGGGAAAGGCTGAGATAGAATGACAGCTTTAAATAGTCCATAGTAGGGGGAGGAAACAGCCGGAGCTGTAGTGTGGAGCCCCATCCCTGCCCTGCTGCTTCCTCCTATGGGAGCAGGGGAAGGAATGTGCAACCTTACTGGCTGTCCCTGGTTGAATGACAGACTGCTCAGCCTATCACAGAGGGGGAGGGATGAGCAGCTTCACTGCTTTTCTCCTATGCTTCTGGTCTGTCAGCGGGCCCCCCACCCAGTCGCACTGCAGTTATATACACTCACCATTATGAGCACACCGCACAGAGGAGCCGGCCTGGGAGAGGAGGAGCTGCGATGCTATGTGAGCTCGGCAGCACCACCTAATGGCCAGAATCTGCATTGAGCTGCACACAGATGCTGTTTCTTTCCTCACTGCAACCGGCCCAATTATTAAAAATCTGACCTTCCCAGGGGGCAACGACCCCATCACCCAGGTCTGCCCGCCCCTGTCCCCCAACAGCGTGAACATTAAGTCTGGCTAGATCTATATATTGCAGTAGTTTCTTTTGTTTGAGGCCGGTATACACAAAGAAGAAAACACAGCGCACAACTCATAGTGAAATCAATATATTATAAACTAATTAAGTGAAAGTGGTAAAATATGCACGAACAAGAAATCAATATATTCAGGCAATACATGAATCTTGTCCCTGACGAAGTTGTTTTTAACGAAACGCGTAGGATATTGATAATTGCGGTCATTCAAGGGGTATATTCATATACCTCCATCTATATGAACTTTTCTACAAGCTATACATTTTGAGACTTTGGCACGCACGATCGTTTGCCTCTGTATGCCGATTTGAGCCTTGGAGCCTCCGTACAGCCCCGATGACGCGACTCGAGTGACGTCACACCAGGAAGTGAGTCTGTGAGAGATTCGGAGCAGCAATAGCTACGGTGCTGGCAGATCAGAGGATTAGTAACTGAGCAAGACAGAGGATACCTGGGATTACATTACATCACCCAAGCTGTTGGTCTACTCTTCATACCTTTGCAGTCTGGCCAGATGCGGATTCGTGCTGGTAACATGTGCCAAAATTCACGTATTGCCTGAATATATTGATTTCTTGTACGTGCATATTTTACCACTTTCACTTAATTAGTTTATAATATATTGATTTCACTATGAGTTGTGCGCTGTGTTTTCTTCTTTTTGTATACTAGTTCCAAGGGACGTTGAGCCATCCAACTTTATACAGAAACAGACTCTCTCTTTTGGTTAAAGGTTTTTATATTATTATTGATATTCACCTTGTATTCACAGATTGCTAAACAGCGATCATTTTCACATTTTGGTGGGTCACAAGTTATAAGTTATATTTAACATATATACTCACAAAACAATTAGTAGCACAAATTATTATTCTTTTTTCACTTCTGTTTGAAGCCGGTGTATTTTTCCATAAAAACCCTCTTTGAGTTAAGCCCTAGAGCAGTGTTTCTCAGCCAGGATTCCACGGTACCCTGCTGTGCTGTGACCCTTTGCCAAGGGTGCCGCAGCCCTCTGGGGAAACACACACTACCTGGAGACGTGGAGGTGGTGATCCACCCACCTCTCCTTTCTCAACCTAGTACAGAGTAGAGAAAGAAGCTCCTCTATCTCCAGACAGCATGAGATGCACCCGTTGAGCAGCTGACATTTTGTAGGTGTGCGAGAAGGGGAAAGGGGAGGAGTGAGGGCTTTAGTTTGGGCAGGAGGTGTGATGACTTCGTGTGGGGAGGGGGATGAAAGGTGAGTGCGGAGGGGAAAGATGTGTGGTGTAAAAGAAGAGGGGGTGAATGTGGAGTGTAATTTGGGGAAAGGGGGTGAGTGCTGTGTGAGAAGGGGGATCAGTGTGGAGTGTGGTGAATGAAAGGGTGAGTAGGGTGGCTTGGTGTGGGAGTCTGTTTGTGGTGTGAGCGAGGAAGAGTTAAGTGAGGTATGATGAGCAGGGGTGGCTCGTGATTTAAAGAATCATTGAAGGACGCCACTGCTCAAAAAATGATTCAGAACCACTGCCCTAGAGTACTATGCGCATATTAACCCAAATGTTATTACATATCTTTCAAGTTCTCGCAGAAAAACCCTGCTGCAGTCCCACCTTTTGCACACGGGGAGATGTGCAAAAAACTTTCCAAAATGCACCCGCACATTGGTTTGACATTTATTTGGGACCAAAACTGATTGCTGTTGAATCGATTCGCAGAACTACTAAGGGCTCAACGTTTCGTAAAATGGGAGATACAGCACCTATGAACATCATCATCTCTCTCAAAAGCCATAATTTTGACTGTTCTTTTGACTCAACTCTGACATATGGCATGGGTCGCGATCTCGAGCTAGTGCAACGCACATCTCTAATCACAAACCATTGCCAAAAGTGGTTCAGTAAATGACACCACATCTTAAAGATTATAGACAACCTGGTGTAGAATAATAACCAGTCATATTATGAAATGATAGTAGAAGACAAAATGGAAACGACAGCAATATATCTTGTGTATCCTGTGACATTTTTTTGTTGATAATGTTCATGTTTCTAAATATAGAGGATGTCAGTGTTTATTATGTATATAGAATTGAACACAGCATTTCAACTGTATGTCTAGGTACACGGACATGAGCTGCCTTCACATACTGTGCATTTGTGTAGCTTGATTCTGCTCAAGATTATGGACCATTTGCCAGAGAGCAGATTTTTAACCTTCACGCAGTAATGGTGAGAACCTTGCAGCTTCTGAATCAGACTTAGGCTAAAAAGTGGTTGTGTAGGAAGCCTGCAGAAAATCTGCGGCCAAAACCACAGAACCCTCAACCCTTTTCCTGCATGCTGCCTTTATTAATATCTCTGCTTCAAAATAGATGTATGAAATGGCAAAGCTGTGACCTGATCCATTTTTAAAACGAGAGAGCTGTGCCTCCGAGTTACAGTATTTGTGTGTGTCCGCCAGAAAACTGGATTGGTATGCTGCTCACTTGATTCTTAAACCAACCACATGTAAAATTAGTAGAGTGCAAACAATGTTGTCATTGCATGAGAAATAGGTAAAAGAAATGAGGAACAGAACCGTGGTTTTAGCTGCACATTTCTTCCAGCTGTCCTCAGACAGCAATTGTGGTGTGTATTATTGCGGCTTATGTTTCTCTTTAGTCTCAATGGCTGGAGTGGGGTTTGGCAGGTGGGTAAGTTATCTAAGAATGATTAAGCAATAAAGCGCCACACACACACACACAATCCTTCCAGTTCACCTGTAGTGTACTATCTCCCAGACTCCTCTCCGACAGTGATCCACCCCCCAGCGATCTACTCCGAATGCCACTCCTGCTGTCCCTGTGCCCTAACCCCTCCCATCAGCCACCTGTCTCCTGTTGTCCCCCGAACTCCCCCTTCCAGCGATATACTCCGTCTCTGTAAATTTCAATACTTTGGGACTGTAGAAGAGGCAATTAATATTTTGCAGTGATATAGACAATTCATAAGGAGGTGGGGAACTTTACAATGATACTTCAATGACATTTATGCAACCAGCTCTGGGGTGCACTGTGCAAGACTGCATGTCAGCCTCCCACTGTGAGAGGGGGTCCCTGCCTTATCAGATGAAGGAGTTAACCATGATCTTTTATAGCAGCGCTGCACAAACTGGGGGGCCGGGAGAATTTCTAGAGGGGTGCGGGCGGTTGCAGAGGCCCCACGCTCTTCCCCACAGCATTTACATGAAATGCCAGGGGAGGCGTGAGGCCTCTAACTCACTTACCTGCTGCCAGCCGGGTCTTCAGCATTTGACGCAGAGTCATCGTAGAAGGGGGGCGCGAACGCTGTGGCTCCCGAGCAGAGGGGCACAGCTTATGAAGTTGGCGCACCCCTGGTTTACAGGACAGTAAATTCAAGTCGTCGTTTAAGTCTCTACACACAGTGAGAACTTAGTCTCGCTTGTTAAACAGGGCTGTCACCTGCATCTCTCGGACAGCGGCGTGACACTGACTCCTTGCAGATGGTTATAAGCGGTGGGAAACAGTGACATTTTGTGTCTATGCTTTGACAGGCAATTGAAAAACAAAAAAGAGAGTCACAGCGTGATAAAGAGCGGCCATTGTGCATGAAACACTGCTCCACGTTCTTTAGGGTCTGTTTATTAGGGCAAACTGGTGCAATTTTGGGGCAAAAAAAAAAAACTGCATCTGGTATCACTTTAGAAGCAAGATCATGTTTTGTTCTTTGATGCAGAGAACCCGTTATGTTTCCGAGAATCCGTTACGTTTAACTACTTGGAAGGACCCAGCAGCCCACGGTTGGTCTGTGGCTAGCTAGGCAATTAACCTATTAGTGGCGGGACAGGTAAGACAAAAAAAAATTCTGATATATATATATATCTATATCTATATCTATACACAGTGGTCGACAAATCGCCAAAAAATCTATTCGCCACCTAGTACCACACGTGTGCTGCTTGGGCCAATAGGAGCTCGCCACGATGTTAAATCCACTCGCCCGGGGCGTGCAAATGTATAGGTTTGTCGAACACTGGATACATATATATATATATATATATTTACCTCTATATAGATATATATATATATATATATATATATATAGATAGATAGATATATATACATATCTATCTATCTATCTATCTATATATATATATATATAGTATTGAGAAAAAAGATCTACCTGCACTCGGTCTATCCATTTCTCTACCCCTATACTTTAATATGTACATATATAATAAAAGTAGTAATATATACACTCAACCCAATTTCAGAGTCGTTACTGAAAACCTGTCGCGCACCGCTGGGGAAATGTGCACGACAAGGTAATAACTGGGACCGGACTGACTGGGGGGGCGGTGCTTGAACGCACGGCGCACGCCTGCACTGGGGCCGCAGCCTTATTAGGACTTAGATTAAGATCTAACAACATTTTAGGTTTGAAAAATGTGAAAATCCTAAGAAGGGGTTCACGAGCTTTTTCTCATATACCTCACAAAAAATAATAAACCGTCTGGGAGCAAAAACATAGTATACAAAGGGGGGAAAAGCAGGCACACCAGGATTTAAAGAAAATCTGCAATATTTAAAGAAAAAAACTGAAACATTTCGTCTGTCAACAGAGCCATTTTCAAGAAAAGGCTCATTTGAGAGACGAAATGTTGATCATGTTTTTCATTAAATAGTGCATATTTTCTTTAGGTCCCGGTGTGCCTGTTATTTTAACACACACACACACACACACACACACACACACACACACGCTTTCATTTTTTTTTTTTAAATGTCCAGCGCATTTTTCTGCCTTGAACCCGGACTCGGCTGCCGATGGGTTTATCAGGAGTTCACTTATTTATGGGAGCTAATGACATTGCAAGGTTATTTCAAATAATGTTTTGTGAGACTGCGCCTTTAAAAAGCTGCCCAGGCAAAAAGCAAGTCCACGAAACGTGCCTATGTACCTATGGATATCAGCCGGACATTCTACAGTTGGAGACGCGATTCCTTTTTCAGCCCAGCTGTAATCCTATTCAATTATATAATACATACCTACAACAACTTGCTCTACGCAGGTCAGTGGCACATCATGTTCACCCAGAAGGAGGTTCCTATAGTGGAATTTCTGGAACGAGAAGATTAGCACACTTCAGTATTAAACAAGGCCTCTGCATTTCTACTTATCTGTCGCATTTAATGTGCCACGTATCAAAGACACAAAAAAAGGAACCTTTTCCCCCTCCCCCCACCTTTTATTTTCTTAGTTTCCCCCTCTCCCTAAAAATGTTAATAAAAATTAAGTTTAAAAAAATAAATAAATAAATAAATGATCAAAAGAGTAAGTTTCACATAAAAAATAAAAATAAAAAAAGGAACCGTCGCTGTTGACTCGCCACCAAGTAATATTCTCTCTTACCATCAATTTATCAAACTACCGTACGCCCGTTTGCCCGGCATAACCAGTTTAAAGCAGCCATCCCACACCCCCTCCCCCCCCCCCTCGAAGCTTGTACAAGTTTAACTTGTGTAATGTCCTCATCATTTTTTTTTTTTTATGTTGTCCTTAAAATTTTTTTTTTCAAAAAAATGATTTTCTTAGTCTCGAGCGCCTGAGTTTAGCATCGAAAGTAAACGTCTCAAGTTTACACTGCAATGGATTCTGGGCAAAGCTTCATTTTAGCCTCCTTCATATCTTAAACTCGTATCTCGTGTATGAAGCATCAGATATTAAAAATAAAAAATAAAACACAGTTGGAAAGGGCAAAAAGAGTTTTCTTAAAGTAAAATGAAATGCAAATAAAAATGGCACAGGCTGGTGCTTGAAGTAGCTGTTATATTGTACCCACAGGGTAAAAAGAGGGAAGAATTACTTGGTGCACATACAGTATATGGATGTATAATTATAGGATGTATATCTACAGGATGTATAATTTCTTTAATTTGGGCAGGTCGATTTTCGCCCTTTTTTTTTGTTGAATAAAATTAAAAAGTCCAACAGATCCAAAGTGGTGAAAATACCAAATATGGACCAATCCCGTATCAAACGTATAATGTTAATAACCTTTTAATAACCTGCATAAACACAAATGTTAAAATGAAAGCTATACAATTGTCCAATTGTAATGAACGTATACATTTGTATTTGCAAATTATGTAAATGGAAGAATAAGAATTCCCAATGCATGCGAGTGTTCCCCAATGTTGCTGAGCGAATGGTGGGAAGTAGCACACGTGCGGTGCGTCTGTGACATCAGTAGGCTTGCCCATGTTTCTATATGATGAGACCTGTGATGTCATGAGACTTCTTTGGATGCCTAGAGATGACAAAAGCAGCAACCTAGCTACTGTAAAATGGTGTGCTGTTAAAACGGGTTGCTGACCTGCCATTCAAATATAATAATACAGTCAATTAGACTGTAAGCTCCTCGGAGCAGGGACTCCTCTTCCTTAATGTTACTTTTATGTCTGAAGCACTTATTCCCATGATCTGTTATTTACATTATCTGTTATTTATTTGATTACCACATGTATTACTACTGTGAAGCGCTATGTACATTAATGGCGCTATATAAATAAATACATACAATACAATAATGTGGAGTCCCGAATCCTCAGGCCTTTTGACCTTGGAGATTTATAAAGCAATTTTTTTTGGTTTTTGTTTTATTGGGTAATCATGTCTACTCAGGATTTTGTTTTCTAGATGGTTAAAATGTACCCATGACCTTCAAGTCTTAACGAAAGGGATCTGTACCCCAATAATGATGGCTATTTTATGATACTAAATATGATCTTGGGACACATAGTAGCCTTTTAATCCAGTTATGTAAAAAATAAAACAATAAGAATCCTTGATTGTTACGTTAGTTATTCTACACAGCACTGTGCAAAATATTTGCCTTAAAAAGCGTACAATCTAATTTTGGAGGCACAGGGAGATAAGATGACTTGCCCAAGGTCACAAGAAGGACAGGCAGGGATTCAAACCAGGGTTCACTTACTTCAAAAGGTAACAAGTTACTCCATTTCAATAAATTAAATACAAAAAAAAACAAATCTTGTATAGGCAGGATTCTACCTTTAAAGCAGTTCTTCTACTTAGCAACATGACTCATGTTATTAAGTGGAAATACCTTTCTAATCAGCCTAATAAAATCAGGAATACAATTAGAATTGAATGTCCAGTGTTCGATGATACCAGTTGGTTACGGAGAAATAAAAGATGTTAGTTTTCACCATCTACATAAGCATCTCTCCTTAGGCGAGCGTCACTAAATTCAGTGTTTCCACTTCATACAAAACAGCAGGACATGTTATCGGGACCTTTCGTTGAAGAAATAATGATGTTTCCAAGAAGACCAACAGGAAGAGAAAGAAACATGGTTGCAAACGCAGAGATACAATGAAGACACACCTGGAAGGGCATGGGGTTATCAGTAATGAAAGAAATCTTGAAGTTGGTGCACACCAGTTTCCCCCACAGGTCGTATTGACTTGTATCTGAAGCAATACATTTCCTGACGAAATTCACTTCATTTACGATTATCTCACCTAGGAAGAAAAAAGAAAAGAAAAATCAGTCAAGACAGCAGCAGATAAACCGTGAACAGTAATGGGCGATCATTCAGAAAGCCTAAGTAGAAGAGAAGGACTAGGACTGCAAAGATGGAAGTCATTCCCGTTGATCACACATTATAAGGGCAGTAAGATGAAGGCTGAGCAGATGTCCCGCAGTCTCTGGGGATGTCACTTTATGTCTCTCAGACATGCGAGTGCTGTCAGAATCGGACCACATGCTGTATGTACAACTTACTCAGAATTATTAGAAGGCTGTTTTAACCAGTGAATGCAAGTCACTGTCCTACGCATCCTACGAAGAGCTGTAAGTCACGAAGAGGCTAATGTGAAGTCCTATTATACAACTCAAATCTACGAAAGAACAAGAACACCACCATACTCACAATGTCACAATTATTTTCCAGGTATTGAAAAGGTTAATGTACAACTTCACTTTGTACACTAAACTGTAATTTTGGTGTATAACGTTTTGCTCATTTTTGGACATTGTAAACTTTAGCAGAAAGTTCCCGAAAAACTCACCGTTTTGGGGAAATTTACAATGCACTTTGCAGACATTCACACATCACTAGTCACAATTACATGTCCATAGTGACCTCACAAAGACCATTATTTAATTTTTTCGTTGAACATTTTTGTTACGTTTTCCATAACAAAACAGATTTCAACAAGACCACAAAATACCAGTTTTACAGTGATTACAATATTCCTTTACATTTAACAGTACACTAAATCAGTAAATAATATATTACAACTACATATACTTTAGAAAATAACAAACAAAAACCTCAATTAAATTTAAAAAAAATCGATGAGTCAGCCCTATCTGCATTGCATCATGGATTTGTTTTTCCCTCTGTACCTCTTCCTCCCCTTACCCACAGTTCCCTTTGTTTTTTTGCTATAGGTCCTAATCTTATTTAGGGAGAGGGAGTGGCTCAGTGAGTAAAGACACTGACTGGCACAGAGTTTGAAGCATAGGAACCTCGTACAATTCCCAGTGTCGGCTTCTTGTGACCTTGGGCAAGTCACTTTATCTCCCTGTGCCTCAGGCACCAAAAACATAGATTGTAAGCTCCACGGGGCAGGGACCTGTGCCTGCAAAATGTCTCTGTAAAGCGCTACGTAAAACTAGCAGCGCTATACAAGAACCTATTATTATTAAGGATAACAGGCCATAGATGTTTTATTCTTTTCCCCCCTCATCACCTTCTGTGCCTCTCACGTATCAGACTGCTTAGTAAATACCATGACGTTTGACCAAACATCCGCATTACAACCTTTGTCCCAGTCTGGTAACATTTCAATAATTTCAATAAAGGGCTCCCATTTTTTAAATAGTCTTTCCGTCTTTAGCTCTTTGGTGTCGGCTTCCAATTTATCCAACATGAATAATTGTGTTAAATGTGTGTAGCATCTCCCTGTTAGATACCCTTTACCCATTGTAACATTGTGGTTTTCCTGGTTACGTTATGGTTACTCGTGGACTTCCACCGATATTACTAGAAAGTGACTCACATCTGTGCTTATTTATATATAGAGACTGGGATGCGTGGCAACTGGGCAAATTATTTATATTCACTCATTCCTTGTAAACTTGGATGACATCACATCTGCCATTCACACACACTGTTGTGCTTACACAACCCAGCTGCTGGAAAGCACATGGTGATTTGGTTGTGATGGTGTTGGGACACTCCTGCTCCCCATGAGGTTATGGAGGCTTGACCTTGGGCCGAGTATAAATGCTGGAAGAACTGGGAAAGAAACATTCAGGAATAAAGAACAGGATGTTATAAAAAATGGTTAATAGTCAACCATCCCAAAATAATACACATGGAGCCCAATTGCAATAGAAATTTAGCAGCAATCCCAGGGGTTTTTTTTTCCCTTTCTTTTTTAAAGGGTGTCCCCGGGGCTGAATTGCACTACTTTCAGTTCCTGAGATGCTGACAGATAAAGGTACCAGCATTTCAGTCCCTAAGTGGTTTAAAGTGCCCGAGTCACGTGGGCCAGCAGGAAGCCACAACTTCATCTGTTGCTGCTTTCCAAATAGACGGACACTTAAATCCCAATGTGAAACCAAAAAGTGATACTGGCATCGTCACTGGTATCTCGGCAATCAGGGGGTTCCCGAAGCTGAATATAGCACGGTACAGCTCCAGGAACCACCAGTACCCATCCTACAAAAGCAACAAAAAAAAGGGGGGGGTGGGGAGGTTAAGCCAGCAGGATTGCGGCTTTAATGGTATAGTGGACTTTCAAAATGCTTTATTATAGTTTGAGCAAGATGTAGAGTATGATAGGGTGGTTGAGTTCTGTTTAGTACGGAGTTAGGAGACCACTCTCTGTGATTGTTGATTATAATGAGACGGATTTGTATCAGTCAGGCCAATTAACAGTGGTTTCCAACCAACGTTTTTAAATCTCCCAAAATGAAAATGTACATTTTTTTTTTTTTTTAAATGTTTCAACTTTCTGTTAACGGATTTACTTACTGAAGCAAATTTAAAAGAATAAGTCACCATAAAAGCAGCAAACACACACACACACACACACACACACACACGCTACGCAAGCATATCAAAACATAATACATTTATTCAGTAATATCTAGAACACAAAAATTGTCTGCGGACATCCCCTAATCACAATCATGCCTGCAAGATAAGTATAGCTAGCAACAGAACCAAATATCAAAATGAAGTATAATCCGGTTTAGATAGGGGAAGGGTGTATGATTCTTTCACCTGGAACCACTCTGACACTTGAGGGTATTTCTGCTTGAGTTCAGTGATCTTTGTTTGTATAGATTATACTTCATATTATTATCTGCCTTTAGCAGAGCTGCTTATTATTAGCTTAATTACAGGAATAATGATCTGCATTGGATTTGTCACAACCAGCTGCATGAAAAGACTCGTACATATGGCAAGTGGGGAGGGGTGAGTTTAAAACCTGGGGGGGAGGGGCCACCAACCTCCAAAACAGCCGAGACCAGCTGGACAAAGTTAATAAACACACAGATACCCAGTAAGCTCATATATGAGCTTACTGAGTACCTGTGTGACCATCATTAATACCCAAAAGGGAGGGGGAAAGGATAATTGATGCAAATATAGAGCCTCTCATTATCAATTGACAACCCTGCCTTCACTGGCACCCCTCGTTTCTAACAAAATGGGCTCTGTCGACCCTTGGGCCTAGCGTCCCCTTGGGTATATCCAGCTACACAACTTCCATGGATCTTTTTAAAGTAAAGTTTTCCGTGGAAGTCGCCTATACCCATCCGTAGGTGACGAGGCAGACATTGAATTGAACTGAATACCCAAAAGGCACAGAGAGAAAATGCTATTTCACAGCAACCACACAGCTTGGGGCCCTGATGTGCTCCCAGGAATAGGGTGACCATTTGTCCCGATTTTGCCGGGACAGTCCCGGTTTTTGCCAGGACAGTCCCGGTTTTTGCTGGGTTGTCCCGGTTGCCCGTCCGTCCCGGGAATATCCCGGTTTTTCTCCCTCGCGACGATGTGTGGGGGGGATGCGAGGGGGGAGCGAGCGGCGGCGCCGAGGAGGATGCGGCAGCCGGGTAGTATTTTTTTCTATGTTAGAATGCCGGGGGGGGGGGCTGGGCTTAGAGAGTAGAAGCAGGGATTGGTTGGAGGTCAGAGTATGTCGGGGGCGGGGTTTAGTACCGGGGCCGGATGGAGAGTATGTGTGTGTGTGTGTCCTGTCTGTGTGTACTGTGAGGAGAGGAGGGAGAGATATAGAGGATCTGAGGGGAAGGCATGGGGAGGGGGAGATATGAGGAGCTGAGGGTAAGGCATGGGGAGGGGGAGATATGAGGAGCTGAGCGGAAGGTATGTGGAGGGGGAGATATGAGGAGCTGAGGGTAAGGCATGGGGAGGGGGAGATATGAGGAGCTGAGGGTAAGGCATGGGGAGGGGGAGATATGAGGAGCTGAGGGGAAGGTATGAGGAGGGGGAGATATGAGGAGCTGAGGGGAAGTTATGGGGAGCTTAGGGGAAGGTATGTGGAGGGGGGGTATGAGGAGCGGAGGGGAAGGTATTGGGAGGGGAAGGTATGGGGAGGGGGAGATATGAGGAGCTGAGGGTAAGGCATGGGGAGGGGGAGATATGAGGAGCTGAGGGGAAGTCTTGGGGAGCTGAGGGGAAGGTATGTGGAGGGGGGGTATGAGGAGCTGAGGGGAAGGTATGGGGAGGGGAAGGTATGGGGAGGGGGAGATATGAGAAGCTGAGGGGGAATATGAGGAGCTGAGGGGAAGGTATGTGGAGGGGGAGGTATGAGGAGGGATTGGGTAGATATGAGGAGGGATGGGGTAGATATGAGGAGGGATGGGGTAGATATGAGTAGGGATGGGGTAGATATGAGTAGGGATGGGGTAGATATGAGGAGGGATGGGGAAGGTATGTGGGGGGGTATGAGGAGGGGAGGGATGAGGGAGATATGAGGAGGAATGGGGAGGGAAGAGGAGGAGCGGGGGAGATATTAGGAGATATGAGGAGGGGGAGATATGGGGTGAGGAGGGGAGGAGGATATGAGGAGGGGAGGGGGAAATATGAGGACGGGGAGGAGGAGAGGAGGAGAGATATGAGGAGGGGAGGGGGAGGTATTAGGAGATATGAGACAGGGAGGGGGAGATAAGGAGGGCAGGAGGAGATATGAGATGTGGTGGGGGAGATATTGGGAGATATGAGGAGGGGAGTTATGAGGCGGTGAGGGGGAGATATATGAGGCGGGGAGGATGAGATATGAGGAGGGGAGGAGGAGGTATGAGGAGGGATGGGGGAGATATGAGGAGCGGAAGGTATGAGGAGAGAAGGGGAGGTATATGGAGAGGTGGGGGAGGAGAAGAGGGGGAGGTATAAGGAGAGGGGGAAGTATGAGGAGGGGAGGGGGACGTATGAGGAGAGGAGGGGGAAGTATGAGGAGAGGAGGGGGAAGTATGAGGAGGGGAGGGGCTGTGTGTGTTTGTCACTGTGTGTGCACGTATATTGGGGAGGGAGGTTGAGTGTGGGGAAGGGAGAAAAATACATGGGGTTGGGGGAGTAAGAGAGAGGGGGGGAAGGAATGGGTGACTGGGGAGTGTGAGGTGGGGTGAGAGGGGGGGAAGGAATGGGTGACTGGGGAGTGTGAGGTGGGGTGAGAGTGGGGGAAGGAATGGGTGACTGGGGAGTGTGAGGTGGGGTGAGAGTGAGGAGGTGTGTGAGAAGGGGGGGTTCTCGCAATGCCGCCGAAACGTGGGTAGGGGGCACCGGTGGAAACGTTGTTCCTGGGCCCCAGGAAAGCTGTCTGCAGCCCTGCATGGCAGTGATGTCACTGACGTGACAGTGACTGCCACAAGGAGAGCAAGAGACCCTATTTTACAAAGTGTAATATACACACAAGGTGAGGAATGTCACATTTTTAAAAGTCTTAATTTTAATTAATGCCTACATTTGTTTATTTAATTTTAATTTGTCAATTAAGTATTTATTTAATTTTAATTTGTTAATTATTTAAATTTTAATTAATGTCTTCATTATTTATAAACACACACTGCAGGGCCCACCTCCTATACACACAAACACACACCGCAGCCCCCACCAACGGGGCGCATTATGGTGCCGAGGCATCACGTGATGCCACATTGTCATGGCAACATGTCACCGCCTGACGTCAGTGTCTCGTTGTCATGGCAACGGGGCGCGTCACGTGATGTAATTTGTTTTAGAAATAATTTTTTATTGTGTCCCGGTTTTTCATTTTGAAAATCTGGTCACCCTACCCAGGAACCTCACATCTTCTGCAAAAGGTAATGTCACAGATTACGCACACTGTCTGTGTACTGTATATATAGATATAGGACTGCGTCTTTTATATTAAAGCAGTGTGGTTTTTCTATGCAAAATGTATCAATAGTGCAGATTGTCCTGTTTACAGCAAATGGCTGCAAAGTCTCCCAGACAAAGAGCTGCAGTCAACAATTTCATGCGACATGAACAATAACAGCCCATTTGGACACAATGCCGAACACAGAGAAGTCTGCATTGAAGGAAGAACTTGATTAATAAGAGGATCCGCACTGTGTGGTGTCACATCATTGTGTCATTCGATTTATTTTCTGCTAGCCATTATAACTTAAAAGATATACTATATTTATCTGTAATTTTGCCTTTTAAAAGCCGTCTGCTCTGACCGCCATTTTGAGTTTTTGGGGTATTTTACAAATGTGCACTTATTTCTTACTTTCCTTTTAAATATGGAGGTTAAAATGAAGTATAAAGTTTATCTGTGGTAACCTTGAAAGTTGCAGCCCAACAAAATCATGTTTTCTTTGTTTTTTAACACTATAAAAACATTAAAAAAAAATTAAAGGAGCAGGACTTGCTCAAAGGGCAAGACATTATATGAGATAAACTCTTGGGCGTGGTGGAGGTTTCCTGCTTTAATAAATGCCAGCTTCCTGCGGTTTCAAATGATATTTTTCCCCACTTCCTGTCCCTATAGAGCTGACGCTCTAAATGTTGGTGCCTGGAGCGCCAGCCTTCGGCCGAGTCCCCGATGGTCACGGTGGCGCGTGCTAGGGCCTGCGCGCCGCACTCCAGACATACCTCTATCAGGCAGGCCCCAGCGGTTAATGTTCTGGGCACTCACAAAGCGCGATGGTGCGTCAGCCAGCAGGGAAGACAAGAATTCTGTCTTCCTGTGCGGCGACGAGGTCACGTGGTGTGTGAGGAGCCAATGGCAGCGAAGGGGAGGGGTGGGAACAATTGTATAAAAAAAAAAAAAGCCTGAGTGTTTGTATCTGCTGCTAGATGCAGAATAGGCCGGATGCAGACTAACATTCAGTCATGGTCGTGCCACCCCCCGTTTTGGTCACGCCCCCATTGCTCCCTACAAACCGCGGATTAAGCGCGGCTTAAGCTGTGCACGCCAGGCACACGTGCAGCAGCTAACACTGGTGCTGTAGCCTTCCACAGGTTTAACAGGAGCGGACAATTAAATACATTTGAAAATCATTTTTCAGAGTTGTCTTGAGAATGTATTTTACATAACGCATGTAAATGGAGACCTGTGTGTTACTCTTCCATCTTTTGTTTGCGTCACCGCCTGTTACAAGGACTCACATCAGATTGTTATTGACTGGAGACCACACTATAAAATCCAACATCATACCAGTCTTAAAATAAAAATAAAACTAAATGTATTGATTGAAAACAACGTTTCCGGGTGTTATTTTATACCTTCACCAGAACCATCCTGATGAAGATAAGACACGAAACATTGACAGTATGTAGCTGTATTTAATGGCTGACACACAGATGCCGTGTGTTGTACCCAGCCGCTCTGAGGCCGTGATTATACCTAAAATCGCACAGCGGCGTCGCGCCACGGCTGAAAAACAAAGAGCATGAACCAATGAAACCAAAGATACCTATTCCCACGCCCGCGCAGCGCCGAACTGCAAGGCGGCAGACTGGTGACGAGACATGCAAATTTGTTTTACCCAGGCGACTGCCACGTCACGTGAACGGTTCCAGCCAATGAGGGCGAACCGCTCACGTCCACACCTCCCAGTCTCCTCTGCTTCTCTCGTGTCTCACGCTGGGCGGCAGCGCGAGTAGGATGTCACCGGATCGCGCTGCCGCACAGCGGCATCTGGTATAATCGTAGCCTAAGCAATTTCTACTTTAGCTGCAATTATTATAGCTTGGTGTGTGGGCTTCGTCCGTTCCAGGCCACACAACAAGCAGTGTCTTGTAGTTCAACGTTAATTGAAATAAAAGCCTTTTAAAACACAACTTCAAACCTCCAAGAAATAACGCTCCTATTGCTATAACCATCACTAGACCTCTACACAACTATTCAAAGTGCATTCAAAGATCCTCGGAGCAGGGACTCCTCTTCCTTAATGTTACTTTTATGTCTGAAGCACTTATTCCCATGATTTGTTATTTATATTATCTGATATTTATTTGATTACCACTATGTACATTAATGGCGCTATATAAATAAAGACATACAATACAATACTCAATTTAGCGTTCTTGCAAAAGCATTACGCCAAGCCCGAAAGGGCAAATAACGTCGCAAAAGGACACAACCAGCAAAAAGATACACCCCACGGGTAGCAAATTGCAATGCACATCGACTTGGCGAATTGCTTGTGAACTCTGACATGCGCCTTTAAAAAAATTTTTTAACTTAGGAAGACATTTAGCGTGGTTTGCAAACCCTGTCACTGGTTCACTGCGGCCCTAAACAGTGGGACTGTGCCAGATTTCCAGAAATGCTACACTTGACATTGGCATCATTTTTGGCATGGTTTATACCAGCGGTGCACAAAGTGGGGGGCGCGCCTGACTTTTTTTCTGCGGGCACGGGCACTTGCAGAGGACCCGCGCTCTACCCCGAGGCATTTAAATTAAATGCCGGGGGATAGCGTGAGGCCTCGGCAACAATAAAACTTACCTCGATTCAGATGCTGTGACGCGTCGCCATGGCAACGCGGCATCAAATCCCGCCGCAGTGTCATGCGGGGTGACGTCACACGGCAGTCTCCATGGAAACGGGGTCACGTCCGCTGCACACAAGCGAAGGGAGGGGGGGGGGGCACAAGGGGGAGCTGGCAGGGGGGCGCAGCTCAAAAAGTTTGCACTCCCCTGCTTCATACCATTTTTAGGATATTAAATCAGAAAAGGGAAGAGAACCATGTTAAAATGGGACTTTGAGCTTGTCAATAAAAGTAGTAGTACTATTGGTTTCCAAATATAAAGTAGTGGTACTTCTGTACCATAGCAATTTCCCCCACTGGCAAAAAAGGGGATGAATATATTAACCATGTTGAAATGTAACTGCAGGAAAACAAAATCATCTTGTTGAACTCTTCCGCTCGCATTCCTAACTGGCTGACAGGCGGCGAGGCTGACACATGCACGGATTCTTAGTCATCAGTGTAACACGGTGCCAGCAACATTCCTCCTCGTAAAAGGTCCATGAACACACCATTCTCTGTTTGACCTTGGCTAGCGGTACAGGATCCCAACAAAATAAGTGACTAATTGAATTACGGGGGACTGGGATTAGATCCTTGCGTTGTGTCTTCCTGTGCATGCTGGGAGTGGAATCCAGAAGTGGAGCAAGAACACGTTGGGCTGGATTTAAAAAAAACAACAACAGCAGCAGTCCCCATAATTAGACTGTGTTTGTTTGCCTTAAACCATGGCCTGAACTGGGGTGAGAGGGGTGGAGTTGGTCTGTCGACCCCTGACCAGAGTGAGTGAGTGAGTGTGAGTGTGTGTATATATATCAATATATATATATTTTTTTTTTGTTTGTTTTTTTGTGGCTGTTTCCGACACGAAAAACCTATAAATATATCCACGGGGTCACAAATAGGAGGCGGCGACATCTCTTGATGATGTGGCTTTTTATTGGCCGGCGGAGCGAAGCTGAACGCGGCAGACATTTTGTCTCTACCAAGCAAGTATTCCTTGCTGGTGAAAAAAAAGTTTCAATATGGCAGGAACCACCAAATAAGCAGAGACTGTTGCTTTAATAATACATATGTCAAAAAATAAACATGAATTAGAAAAAAAATTAAAAAAATTAGGCCGCGATTATACTTGCGGCGTGAGCGTGACCGCGTGATGTCAGTGGAGGAATCGCCCGCGCAGCCTGACCCCCCTGCAATAGCTTCATCACTCACAGGTTTTTTACCTCTCACAACGGACACCGACTGTGCTCTATTCATACTGCCTGAATTTGGGGCTTTCCTGTAAGTCCCCATTGCATCTGTGTGCTCCATGATGTTTGCTCACTAAATCCACTTTATGTCCTTACAATCCGTGTAGCCATTCTTTATTGTTTATTCCCTTTGTTCCTATCCCAGTTACAGGTTATACACCATCTTATCATACAGTGTTGCACTATTATCTGTGTTATGCTTTTTCGTTCTATGCCCACCCTTGTGTACTGCGCTCCCTGACTCCTCGACACAACAATATTGGATCAAACCTGAAGGGAAAAGATTAAAAAGGTGTAATCCTAGCAAAAAATCCGCTTTAATCTTAACATATACAATAGCCAAGCATCACTAGATTTTTTTCAAAAGAAAAATATTTCCTTTCCCAGAATCCTCTGCTTATCTCCTCCTCACGGTTATCTAACACCCCCCTCCCATTTTAGGTGAATTGCACCTGTAAACAGCCATGTGTTGAATGTTATAGGGGCCTCCGTAGGGAGGTGGCAGACGTCTACTTTAGATCACAAAATGTGAAAGAGTCAAATAAACAAAGCAAAATGTGTTTTAAAAGGTGCAACATCTTTGCGGGAGGTGTGGTGACGAACTGAGTGCGGGAGGGAAGGCGGCGGGGGAGGGGGGCAACATTATCTGAGGCAGGGGAGGGGGCAAAAACATCTGCGGACAGATATAAGACAGGGGGTGAGAGAAGGGATCCCACGCTGGGCCGCAGGACCAGGGGGATTGGACAGCCGTTGGTAGGAATGTCCAGGCCCTTCAACTCTTCCATAAAAAATGTTAAAAAAAGAGGCAAAAAGATCCAGACTAGTAACCATGACCCAGAGAGTGGAGAGAAGGATCCAACGCTCCACGTTTTTCTAAATAAAGTGATTTATTGTGCCACACAACGTTTCGACCAATAGGTCTTTCTCAAGTGACTAGGCATGTGACTTTGATGGAAACAGCGCAGACCTAGGGTCCCGAGGTCAGTGTTGCTATCCTCAAAGACGAGAGGAGGACTGGGGGCCCCAGACGTGGTCAGATACTACCAGGCAGCCCAGCTGAGACAGGCGGTAGTCTTGAATAACTCCCCGACTTCCAATTGCTGGCTGGCAATAGAGTCCCACCATGCATCCCCCACCCCCCTCCCGGTAATGTTATGGTCCCAGACACACAAAGAAAAGAGACCCCAGAGACTCTAGCTTGGGGCGATGAGATGCACGTGGTCCACCTGGATTAAAACCAAAGGGAAATATGGCCTATCTTCTTCCCCCTCCAAACTCACCCCCATTTTCGGGAACCTGGAATTCCCGCCTGGGTCCTCCCGTAAACAATTTGGTCAATTTCAGGACCTAGATATTAGAATGGTTGCAGACCTGCTGAAGAGTGATGAAGTTCTGTCCTTCCAAGAACTCAAAACTACATTTTCTTCCCTCGACCTCCCCATCTTCAAATTCTTGCAGATAAGGCACTTCCTGCGAGCTCTTGCTCCAAATTGCAAATTCCCTGCGCAGACCAGATTCGAATCTCTCTGCCTAAAAGGCGAATATCAGAGAGGATTAATCTCCGAAATCTACAGAACAAATCGAGGCTCCCCACCCCCCCATACTTATATGCAAAAATGGAGCGCTGACCTAAACCTACAAATGGACCTGGAGGACTGGGAGGATGTCTGGGAAGCTGCTTCCAAAACGTCAATCTGTTCCATCACAAAAGAAAATATATATAAAATCATATTTCAGTGGTACCTGACCCCGAGCAGACTGAGCCAGATCTTCCCTGGCACAACAGACTTGTGCTGGAGAAGATGTGGTCAAAGGGGTGACATGGCCCATATTTGGTGGTCATGCCCGGAGATCCAGAGGTTCTGGACCAGGGTCCACAGACTCTTGATTGAAACCCTAGGACTGGAAATCCCCCTGGACCCTCTGACGTACGTGCTGGGGAAACCAATAGAGGACCTCCCTGCCCCACTAGCCAGGCTGATCTCCGCTATTCTAACGGCCGCTAGCTGCTCGGTCGCGGCGGCCTGGAAACCAATAAAAGCTCCCTCCAGGAGAACAATAGTAAACAGAATAGACACAGTTGTGAACATGGAAAGGCTCACGGCCATGCTGAAACAGAAAATGCATCAATTCTACAAAACTTGGGAACCATGGCCTGGCACTGGTGCTGCGTCACTCCTGCCGGTTTTGGCCCAAAACTGACCCCCTACGGTACAGAAGGGACCAGAGACACCACCAAACCACCCCTGACAACTCCCCTCCCCCCCCCTTTCTCCTCGTCGTTCCCACCTATCCCCCGCCCCTTGTCCCCCCCTCTCTTTTTCAAAATACAAAGGGAAAATGGTTTATTGGTTTTCTGAATACGTTTCGCAGTCATGTGCCTATGACTCATTACCCTCCGCACTGCTGTGACTGTTGTTACTATTTGTACTTTTCTTGCATGAACCCAATAAAGGAAAAAGATTGTTTAAAAAAAAGAAGGTGAAAATTGTACGTTGGACCATTGGATGAGTTACTTTGTACTCAACTTTTATAACATATTGTTCTATTGTTTCTCTTTGTTTTCTTCGCATACTATTTTTTTTCCCATTCCTCCCCATGTGTTTCATGTAAGGTCAGGTCCCCAGCGGCCGCCGCGACACGCGCTACTGCGTGCGTGCCCCACAGCGCAGCCCTCTAAGGGGCCGCCCCCAGTGGCCATGTGTGCAGGCGCGCAAAGCGCTATGACGCGCACGCTGGCAAGGAAGGCGAGAATTGTGTCTGCCGTGCAGCGATGCGATCACGTGGTCGGCGCACACCAATGGAAGGCCAGGTATGCCCCATCATGGGCCCGCCCCCGCGCTCCCCTACAGACCGCGGCTTTAAACTCTGCACGCGCCGCCGGGATGCCAGGTGCGCGTGCAGTAGTGAGAACTGGGGCCGTAGCCGAAGCCTGCCAGGTGATCAGTATGAAGAATCCAGCAGGGAGCGCACTCTTTTGAATGTATTGTTTACATATTGCACAATATATTGTTATAATTAGATACTGTTATAACTTATATTAGCACTGTCAGTCTCACACATTTTACACTCATCACTAAATAGTTTTATTCTAGACTATGTTTACATAGTAGAAAAGCGCCAAAAATAGTTGACCCTCTGACCCTCTGACCCTCTGACCCTCTGACCCTCTGACCCTCTGACCCTCTGACCCTCTGACCCTCTGACCCTCTGACACTCTGACACTCTGACACTCTGACACTCTGACACTCTGACACTCTGACACTCTGACACTCTGACACTCTGACGCATTTTTTAGAGATCAACAAGAAACTCCATATACAGTACAAACGAATCCGGAGCATAGAAATGCTTTTTCTCGCTCATATCTGTAACCCACCTTTGGTATTACTATGGCCTTAAGGCAGTGTTTTGCAAACCTCTCCTCGTGACCCATAGCCACACCAGGTTTTGGGTATAACCAATGCACTTGCATCCAGGTGAATGTCTCAGAAACCTGGTGTAAATGTGGGTCACAATGAGAGGTTTCGAAAACACTGCCATAAGAGGTTAAAAGTGTGGTCCCACGCAGAATACCCCCCCCCCCTTCCATATCACATGGTGCTGGGTGATTAGGCAGAATCATAGGTCCCGCCCACTTCTGCCTAGTGATATGACATCCTAGCTAGATCGATGGAGAGATAGATAGGGATATAGATAGAGATATAGATAGAGAGAGAGAGAGAGAGAGAGAGAGAGAGAGAGAGAGAGAGAGAGAGAGAGAGAGAGAGAGAGAGAGAGAGAGAGAGAGAGAGAGAGAGAGAGAGAGAGAGAGAGATGGGAGAGAGAGAGAGAGATGGGAGAGGCTTCTAGATCATCACACTGCGACTAGTGTATATAGAGTTATAATATAGATATGTATAGAATATGGTAAGGGTCCCATTATTGTTTTCTAGTTAGAGACAGTGCCCAATTTAGATCGCGACCCCAGAAATGGCCCACACCACTTAAAAAAGGTTCACAGAGAGGCAGCCTATGTCCAGAAGGGGCTCCCCAGATCGCAGCCCCGAGACATAGTTGGATAAGCTCCATCGGAGGGTCCATATCTGTCTCACCGAGAAGGCCCCGCAATGGCATTCAGTACCCGAGAGGGGGAATATGGGCAGCAAAGCGTAGTACAAGGCCCCGTAGGAGATGTGTGCAGAGGTTAATACAGGACAGGGGTTTATGGAAAAATCAAAAGGCTTTTCTTAGCCGGAACCTTCAAAACATAAACAGCTTGGAATAAGTAAAACAGGGAAAAAGGAAAACAAACAAGACCTAACTCCTAAATGGAGCGCTAACTAACCACAGTATAACCTCCCTGTATAGGGGTTGGGGGGCTAAGCCGTTTACCAACAACAAATGTCAAAATAGGGCGGAGGTCAGTTACCTTCGGCTGGGGTAGGGGTCTGAAAGTCCTTGTTTAGGGTTTCTCTTCACAGCTGAATGCTCTCTATAGCGGCTCAGTGCGTGTGTCTAGACCAGAGAGAACCTTAGACGGCTGTCCAGCAGGCTTTTAAAGTCTGTTAATGAGCCAAGTGGGAGCTGTTCAATTGCATCATGCTGAGATTAACCAGATCCCCACTGAACTCAACAGGCAGTAAAGCCATCAGACAGGGGACACACCCCGGTCACCGTCCCAAAGGAGATGGAGCACTATCAACGCTGCACAGCAGAGGGAACGCTTGGGTAGCAGGAGTTGATAAAGCCCAAGCACCTTCCTAGTGAGCCGAGATAGGGGCAGCTAGGGAAGAAGATACAGACGGCACATACAGAGAACAGTGGTGAAACTATACACTAAGTAACGTGCACGATATAACATACTGAACCAATGGTGATTAATAAAGATGTTGTTTGTATGAATAAAGTTCCTGGCGCCAATCTGTGCATTACCAGCACCCAGCCTGCACCCTGGCAAGGTAATTAACCCTTAACAAGCCAAGCTAACAGGCATTTAATGTAAATGCACTAGGGGCCGGGCAGGGAGGGTTCCATATCTTTATTTAAAGCCAATTTATTGTACATGTAGCCCCTGCTACAAATATGTGTATGCTGTGGACAATACAGAATTAATCTGCTCCACCGATCACATGGTGTGATAAGAAATAAGAGACACTGCCCCTGATCTGCCTGGCAACATATGACAGGAGATTTAGGATTGGTTAAGAAGTGTCGGTCTGAGACAGATAGGTAGTAACAGTCTGAGTGACTGTCTGAGAGGCAGACCGAGAAACACCCCAAGTGACAGTAAGAGAGAGGTTAAAGAGAAAGACAGTCTGACACTCACAGGTGAAAGAGGAGGCTTGTAGGAGACTGCTAACCAAGAAGAGAGAAAGTGAGAGACAGCAGCAGAAACACATCCTCTACACACAGAGAAACAGAGGAGAAGAGCCCACAGCAAGAGACATTCAGATACTAGCCGTGCTGTTAAAGTGCAACAGGATAACAGACAGCCGGTAGGCCCCCTCTCACAACTTTCAAGTATCCTTTGTGTATTACACACACACACCTCACAAATGTTTCACAGGCCTGCAACGCGACTACATGCCATTTTGAGATAAGTGCTCCAACGCAGTGCTGGCAATATTGGTCTTAGTGGCTTCCATGTTGGACACTGACAGTAATTTAAAGACAACAGTGCATCATCCTCATTTATGGTGTATAAACACACACACACACACACACCTTGATTTGCTTCTTTGAGTCCAAAAAAAAGTATCTCCCTTGGATTATATATTTGTAAAGCAGCCGCCGTGTTTGCACAAGGAACACATAAGTGACAGGTACTTCTATTCAAATTCAGTAACTTGCTCAACTGGGGACAGAGCAAATGGACACAGCCCAATGTTTCAAACCACACGACCACACCCTCAAATCAGCAGCAGTTCAGACAAAAAGTTAGGACATATCAACGTCAGAGTTACCGCACTATAATTACACTGCCTAGTCCCACACAGTCTGACTACATTACTGTAGTTATCTTTCCAACACCTTCAAAAGACACATTTGTCTGACTCAGAAGAATCCCTTATACTAGGTCTATTAAAAAGGTGACTACATGAGGATTGTTGCGAGGCTTAAATAATGTCCAAAACTGGGACACACCTTGAGGCAGTGGATCTCAAACTCGGCCCTCAAGGGCCAAAAGGCCAGGTTTTAAGGATATCACTGCTTCAGCACAGGTGGTGGTCCTAGAGGACCAAATTTGAGCACCGCTGTCTTGGGGTCTATATATTAATATTGGTGCAAAGCTGGGGCAGTTTCATCCTGCATTTATGGACTTTGCTTTATTTTTGCCCTTTGCTGCCCCAGGTCAGACGTGGGAAGTGTCAGTGGGCGCTACACATTGCACAGATAAGATGCATTAACCCTTTGGGTGCCCTAAGGACGTAGCTACGTTGTCATGCGGCCTCCATCCTAAAATCACCGCTCGATTTCCTACGGGAAACGCGATCTGTCACCAAGTGAAACGGAAACGCTCCTCCCCCTGCGTCCCAATCAATCAGTGACACAGCGAGAACATGGCCGATTTGGGGAAGCAGTCACGTGATCACGAGTGCCAAAGGACGGCCACCCCTCCTGCACTCAAAAGGGTTAAATCCTGCATGCCATTCCCCCCCCAAACCTCCACTTAATTTGCACCCAAAAATTCACCAGGTCTCAACTGACCCAAATCTAATATTTAGCACCACATCAAAACTATTCTTACTTATGAAGCATCTGTGCACCCAAACACACGTTATCTCTGCGTCGATGCTCAGTTTCCTGGGTCTTTAAACGCGGCAGGTCACACATCTGGAGAAGTCCAGTTTAACGGCGTTATAAATAACACATTACATTTAGCAGCAGGATTAGTGGAATGTCTTTGATGGGTTGCAGAATGCGCACATAAGAATTCTACATAGTACTGGAGACACTTATATGCCGGCAGCCGAACACCGGATGGGACATTTGGTCGCAGCTGTTTCGACGAGACTAAAGACAGCCGGTGTTCGGCCACAGACCGACAACTCGCCGCCGCCTGCCGCTTCCAAGGCCAGGTCCCCGCTGGCTACTGCAGCGCCCGCTGCAGGGACAAGAGCCGCCCCTCAATGGGGCCGGGCCCGCTGCGCGGTGAGTTTTTCCAGCCTGCAAGAAAATTGTGAGGGGGAACAAGCGACGGAGCGCTAGGCCACGCCCCCCGGCGGCTCAGCCAATGAGGGCGAACCTGCTGGGTGACGTCATGGCCATGCCCCCGTCACGCCCCCTTTTTGTCTTTCCCCCTGCAGACCGGGGAATTCGCTGCACGTGCCGCCAGCCTCGCAGGCGCGCGTGCACCGGGGCCGTAGCCTGAGGTAAGTTTTACTGGTTAGGGTAGGGGTTAATTCAAGAGGTCTTAGCCTTTAGGGTAGGGGTTAATTTAAGGGGTTTTAGAGTCAGGGCTTAGGGTAAAACGGGTTAAACAAAGGGACTTAGCTTAGCGACGAAAGGTCGCATGGGGGGGTGGGGGCGCATGGGGGGGGGGTTAGCGACAAAGCGCCAGCGGTCATTTGGTCGCGATGGAACGGCCACGACCGAATGTCCTACACTAACAGTACATTTGTTGGGCAAACTGATCAAGTGAATTCATTTACCCCAAACATTGCCCCAATGACGTATCAGATACGACATGAGCAGTTGCTCGTTTTCTAGGGGCCAAAATCGGGCTGCCCGCTCCGATGGACAGGAGACACTTCAACTTCTGTTACCAGCATCGCCATGTGATCGCTCACAGGGGGTCTGCTGATTTTAGGTATTATTCAAGATAAAGCTTCCCCCAAAAAACAGTCACAGCATAACCCGATGGCTCAAATTGTGCTGATCCATTTTGTTACTTAATTTCCTAAAAACAAAACAAAAAAAAAGGGGGGTTTTGCCTTCTCATCTGTTTATCATTTCAAGGAGCATCAGCTGTTCCGGGAACCCATGCTAGGAGACCTCCAAAAGGGAGTGCCGGTATCTGCACAGTTTAAAACCCTCAGTCACACGGACCAATAGGAAGCCGCACCGGATGACATCACGGCTTCCTATTGGCCCGCGTGACATTTAAACGCCGCCATTTCATTAAGCACACAGTTCCCTGGCTACATAGACACTACGGTGTATCTCGGGAAGCAGGGGGCCCCCGGGGCTGACATTAACACAGTTCAGCTCTGAAGATCGCCTGCTTCAATCCTGTATTAAAAAATAAATCAAATGAAATCCGTACTGCTGCTTCAATGCCAAGACTACAAATAGGACCCATACCCCATGCTCTGCTCAGCCTGGTGCAGTGTAGAATATTCTCTTGTTTACTACATATGCAGAACGGGATACTTAAATGTATATAGTTTTTGAGCGCAGTTGAAATACTAAGTTTATTTTCAAGTGACGATACAGGAAATGTCACAAATTTGATTTTTCCGGTGACGGCAGCGTGACGTCGCTGGCACTATAAGCGCGGGCTAAGTCATCTTTTCAACTGAATAGCGCATAGTATAAGCGCGGCCTAAGTCATCTTTTCAACTGAATAGCGCATAGCATTAACTATACCGGACGTTGGTAATGACATGCAAATTATATGCGAATGAAGCATCAGATCATTGCATATCCACTGAAGTCCGCTACGGCTTAATCTAACCTTGGCGTTACTACCATCCAGACCCTGAAATAGGGCTTTTGCCGGGTTTTCGCCCAATTATGTAAATCACTGCACTATTTGCCTGCATGAAGCCAGGACAAAAAAAAAATCACCATTTCAAATAAATAAATTGCCCGATTTTAGTCTGGATCGGAGTGACTCCGAAGATTGACAAAACATCATTTTATCCTAACAGAACGAGATGTTAACCATATGTTAAAGACATGTATCTTGGCCTGTCTGCACAAAAACAATCGCTTCGAAGGTCTGATTTAATGGAGATTTGTGGATCTAGGCAGGTAGCGCTCAACTCCAGACCCCCCCCCCCCCCACCTCCAGGACAGGTTTCACAGATATCTCTGCTTCAGCACAGGTAGCTGAGCCACTGATTGAGCCACCTGTGCTGAAGCTGGGATACACTTACAACCTGTCCTGTTGGGGGGGGGGGGGGGGGGGTTTGGGGGCTGAACTGCACCCCTGATCTAGGCAAATACATTTTCAATGCTCAGCCACCTCAAAACAGATTGCAATTGTGCCTGCAAAATTATATTTACAGCACTACACAAGAAGTTTTGTTTTTTTATTATCCCAGTGTTTTAATTCAAAGTAGAAAATTGACAACCCATTAGCACCCATAGTACCAGAAGTGGCCTTACCATCCCCACATGCCGGCGCCGCAAGGCAGCACCACTAAACACCCATAACATACCACCTGGCCAGATCCTAAAGTAGTAGGATCTGTCCCCTACTCCAGGTGAGCCACCACCCAACCAACATACCCATTAAGAACGACCGCAAACGCCTCCCCCCACAGATATTATTTTGGGAAAATAATTGAAGGCAATGGGACTGCCAGGATGGCAATCCACCGCATGTATGTAACAGTTCCCCTTTTGTGTATTTTTGTATGGCCCGCCCTATCTTTTTTATGTACCAAAATAAACCGTTTGAGGGGGGGGCAGGGGGGGAAGAGAACAACAACAAAACACGTTCACTTTTTTAAAGCTCTATGCACAAATCGGACAGTGCCAACTACTACAGTACATATATGTAATCGGCTTTAATTGTAATAAATGTGAACATTTTAAATAAAAATGCTAACAAATGTAGTTTGTTATTTAGGGGGGAAAAATTACATAACACACATTCACTTTGGTGCAGAGAATGTGGAGTATTCTCTTGTTTACTATAGATGTGTAATAGGATACTTCCATGTCCACAAAATGTTAATTATAGTTCAGTAAATTATAACTTGGTTGTTTTTTTTGTTTTTTTTCAAGAACAGTTGAAATACTGGTTTATATTCAAGGGACCAACCAGAAAATGTTACACTTGCCTGTGAGTTCTTGTGACCACGAGATAAGTTGCTACAAGCCCTGAATAAAACTCACACTTAGGTTCTCATCCAGAGGTAAGTGCTAATAACGTACGGTTCTCAGAATCATTAACCAACCTTATTTTCGCCAAGGTTAATGCATATCCACAATGCTCATTATCTGCAAAACCATGACTGCTACCTAACTCATTAGCATGGACTTAACGCCACCTTCAAACATGTGGAGAGATAACGGTGCACATAAAAAGGTATATGTACTCATTTTGTTATGCAGAGTATTTAAATGGCTTAACCAGCAGGTTTCCCAGGTATCTCAGGTGTGTGCCTTTTTGTGCACAGGTGGATCTCCACATGTTGTATAAAAGGTGTTTTTCGGGTGGTATATAAGCCTCTTGGGACCCTAATAAAATAGGACTCTTCTCTCCTCATATTTCAGGGTCTGGATGGAAGTATGACTTGACTATCGTCTCGTTAAATACCTATGTTACCTATAACGGAGCTTTGTGCAGCGACATCTTTTCTAAACTCGCTCACAACAACGCATCTCAAGGTCTTCTTCCCAAATTATTAATCACATTTTAGAAAAATACTGAAGAGCAATACGCCAGGGAGAGGGGGGCAGAAGTCAGAACAGATGAAGTTCGTGCCTCAGGTAAGACTCAAGTAGCCAGGTAAAGTATCTGCCATACACACCGCCGCAGCACTCAAAAATAGCCGCTTCATACCCATGTAGCTGTGCCTCAGACCCAACCGGATTAGCACCTCCCACTCCTGAAGCTCCGGCACTCCCTGAAAACGTTGTAACTGCTGAGGCATTCTCTTCTGCGGTAGAAGCACCGAAAGGAAGTGGAATGTGTGGTATAGTCTCTAATATTTGCCACTGGACTTTTTCACGGTTGGGTTTTGAGGCTTTAAGCCGCAGTTCTCCCCCTTCCCACCTTTCTTTTTCTTTTCTTTCCTTTACCTGGATAGGAAGCAGAAGATCCCCGGAGCGGAGATGTGTTAGAGAGTTACCGGTAAAACTGGTACTGTACATCCCTGTATTTAAGCGGGCCTACGGGACGCCGTAACGGAGGAAATCAAAGTCCTCCAAAGTCTCCGCTCACCACGTTTACAAACTTAGCATTTTTTTTTCTTCTAAATTTCGGTTAAAAAAAAAAAAGGGCATGAATTACCCGGATGTGACACCTTAAACATGTCCGTGACCGAAGAAACCCCAGGGGTGAAAATACCGCTGGATCCAAGGACAATGATCCTAGCCTTGCCAATAGAGGGAGGAAGTCCCCATCAGCGTCGGCTTATATCACAAACTTTCAGCGGCAAGATGCTCCATAGCAAACACATGGAAAAAACAAACTGCTCCTGCACGACGGCAAATTACAAACAAAATAATGATAATGGGAAGACTTCCCGCTTTCCTAAGAAAACACCGCCAAGACATTCTATAAAACACGGGACCCTTGGATCCACAGGTAACCTGCAGATAGGGATTAGAAAAAAAGTCCTGGGTCATTAAATGAAAGTATTGAAGTAATATGTGTGATTTCATTTTGTAAATAATTGTACAGCTGAAGAATGTTTTTTTATATATATACACACACACACACACACACACACACACACACACACACACACACACAAATATCACTTGTGAGCACAATGGTGGAGGTTTTTCGTGGCGTTTTCCACCCACCAAACTTAAATAATGTATGACACACACACACACACACACACACACACACACACACACAATGGACTTGCTACTCCCTGCCCCCCCCCCTTTTTATTTTCTGTATCCCTAACCCTTTTCCAAAATCAAACTCAACAATAAAATATAAGTAATAAAAACCACATGTTAGTTGCTTTAGTACATCTCAGTCCCATGATGAACTGCACCTTTGACTCTGGCTTTTTCTTTGTAATTTCAGGGCCATTGTAAATATTGTGTCTGGTTTCGCAACGTCCTCAAATCCATGCTAAATCCCATCCCCACGGAGCCAATGAATGAAGCGGCATTATTGTAACTAGTCGAGTGGCACTCTGCAGGGAGTCAAATCCGGCATACACAACCTGCTCCCTGTGTGACGGATGCTATGTTCAAGTGCCCACTTTGCACCCAAAACACGTGGTGTTCAGACTGGTACCCAGAATAGATCACAGGATCCCAACGTTTAAAAAAGATTTTCTGCAAGCCAATCAATTTGTGGTATGACGTTGTGTTCCTTTAATCCCGTTGCTGGCCACTTTGGCAGCACTGGTGCTAAGGAACCAGCCTCTGTTATTGAATATGGATTGTACGATGTCTGAAAGATATTTTGCCCGAGGCACTGGAAGATTACGATGCTTGCTCGAGGTCACATGGAGAGCATACACTGGGGTTGGAACCCAGCTTCCAGGCTGTGACATTACCAATGAGCCACAGTCCTCCTTCAGCCTGATCGAACAAACAGCTTTTTGTTTGCACGGACAACGAACGCACTATAGTCACAGAACTGCGCACATCAGACACTTGTTTCATTCTCTGTATACTATGGCAGGTACAGCGTAGAGCAGGGCTGGCCACCTCCAGTCTTCAAGACCCACCAACAGGTCAGATTTTCTGGAGATCCTGCTTCAGCACAGGTGGCTCAATCAGTGGACCTGTGCTGAAGCAGGGAAATCCTGACCTGTTAGTGGCCCTTGAGGAATGGAGTTGGCCATTCCTGGTGTAGAGGGACACTGCTGTGAAATTATTCCTGCCACATCAAGTTACCCAAAAAGAAAAAATCATGTAAACATTTTAAAAGCAGCGATTCCCCTAATTGTTATAGGATCTAGATTATTTCCCCTCCCCCCCTACCTCCATGCACCGCCTGTTTAGGCAATTCTTGGCTTTCTGGGCCTTGCATTGCCAAGATCAGTATCACTGTCAAACACCAGAAAGCATACAAACAAAAAGGGAGCGCAAAAGGACAGTACCAATTATGAAATAAAACCACTTTATATCAATATAAAAACTTACACTATCACATAGGAGTGAATATAATCCACACGGTCCCTTCCATAATTCGACAAGGTGGTCCCGTGAGGTCCCTTAGGTACAAAAAGATGTTACCGGAATAACCCGAATCCACTGAAGGGGCCGCACTGAAGTCCTATTTGGAGAACGCTGCAGAGCTCCCAGTAGCGTCCTCGTGGAATCACGACAACGCCGAGCGTCTGACATCACGGCGTCCTGCATGAATAGCGTGACGACCTGTAGCACCTCAACGCGTTTCACGTCACAACGCTTCGTCAGGGGGTGGGTTGCTACACTAGGGGCTATTCTATATAGAACGATCCCTTCCAATAGGTTAAAATCTAACTTGTAGTATTATTATCTCATTAGGGTACAATACAAGGCAAACAACAGGCAGGCTTTCTGGGCCTTGCATTGCCAAGAGCAATATCACTGCCAACCAGCAGAAATCCCCTGAAAAAAGGAGGACATGCAATAGTTACAATGCTTTTTTATAAGCTCATCCATTTTCAGCTGCCTGCCTCTCACCTGTCACGTACAAAATTCCTGAAACATCAGTGGAAAGGCCACAGCATCACAGGACAGCCCCTAACGCCAGGTCCCCGCTGCGGGGACTAGAGGCGTCCCTAATGGGCCGGGCCCACTGCAAGGGGTGGACAGTTTTTCCTGAAGACAGGAAAATTGTGAGCAATACTAGCGATGGAGCGCTAGGCCATGCCACAGCCAATGAGGGTGAACCTGCCGGGTGATGTCATGGCCGCGCCCCCGTCACACCCCCCCCCCCCCTTTGCAGCTCACTGCAGACCGGGGAAGTCGGCTGCACGCGCTGCCTGCCTCGCAGACACTGGGGCCGTAGCCTTAGGCCCGGGCCATAGAGGGGTGGGGAGAGCGGAGGCGCGCTAACGCTGAGGCTCGCCTGCTTCAGTCAGCGCGATTGCACGGACTTGCAGGCGAGCCAGCGTGCACGAAAGGAGCCGGGGGGAGGTGGTTGGAGGCGGGGCAGTGACGTCGCTGGGCCAATCGCCCGCAACGCACTGACGTCAATGTCACGGCGCCGACGTCACAGCGCCGTGACGTTGACGCTGCTGTGCTGTGATTGGAGGTTTTCAGCCGACAGCGTGCTGAAAAACAGCTTGGCGCTCGGCTGAAACCTCCAACGCCACAGCACGCCTGCGGACGCTCGCGTGAGCCCCCTCTCAAGGCATCCTCATTGAGGATGCAGGGGCTCAGCGCGGAGCGTCCGCACGCCTCAGCACGGCCTGTCCGTCTATGGACTCGGCCTTACCCTACAGTGACTACCCACTGTGCTTCTCCAACACCACTAAACACTGCGTTAGCCCTATTATTTCCCAGGAACAGAAGCGATAAGTATTTTCCTTAGAAATTGAAGGGTGGCCACTGATGGTAAGCTTGGGGCTGTTTAGCTAAAGTGGAGTCAATTACATAGTTACATAGGAGACGTGTCCATCAAGTTCAACCTATGCCAAGTTTACATGACACATACTTATCGTACATTTGTGTTTACAGTATATTGATCCTGAGGAAGGCAAACAAAAAAACAAAACCTTGATATTTCATCCAATGATCTCATAAGGGGAAAATAAATTCCTTCCTGGATCGTCACCCTTCCCGTGTTTACTTATTTGGTAAATCCCTGTACACCTTTCCTTTCTAAAAACATTTCCAACCTTTTCTTGAAGACATCTATTGTATCTGCCATCACAGTCTCCATGGGTAATGAAGTCCACATTGTTACTGCCCTTACTGTAAAGAACCCTTTCCTTTGTTGCTGGATAAATCTCCTTTCCTCCAACCTAATAGCACGAAACAGCTGGTTGGGACACAAAAACATCCTTAATTTGAGACGGTTATTCTGCCCTCAAAATCCATGTACCCTATGTGCCATGTCATTCGTTTTGTGCGGCAGTATACGATCACTTTCTTGGTCTTTCCTCTGCTACTTTTCAATTTCAATAACCAATATTACTAAATACACAACACAGACATCTTCTGATGGGCGAGTAAAACAATGATGCAGAGATGCCTGCGATCATACTGTAGATAAGCTTAAGGCCTCGTCCCCAGGGATCGCGACGGCGTGCGCAGCGCGTACAAAGAGATGGCCCTCTATGGTGCCGGCCACAGTCCACGCGTGCGGGGGCACGATCAAAGCGATGGCACGACCATATTTCCAAAAGACAAGAAATTTGTCTATGGGCGCGGCGGACGAGCAATAGCTACGTCACGGCGGCGGTTCAGCCAATTACGGCGAACAATCCGCATGACGTCATGGCCGCAACCCCCCCCCCCCCCCAATGAGCAATCAGAAGACCACTGATCAGTGCAGAAACGGGTGGACACGCCCCCAGGTGCTCCAACGCGCGCACCGACTGGGGCCTAGCCTTAGAAAATCACACTCCGAGGTTCTACTCCTAATAACTGTTGGACCTGACGAGGAGTAGTAGATTTGTTGTAGGTTTGCGATACTTTTAAAATAGATCAAAATGGGACGACAAGAACAGCGTCAATCAGAAAGCTGCGTGAAGAGCTCCTATTAAAGCTGCAGTTCAGTCAATATCCTGCATGTGTGTTTTTTTTAATAAATCAGTTCTGTAGTAAGAAAAAATACTTTTAGCATTTTCTGTTTTAAAAAAAACAACTTTGAAAGACCAATTTTCTTGTATTCTATTTTAACAGACATTTGCTAAGGCACTGCCCCTTCATGTCCTGTCACAAGCCCTGGCACACCCCTTTGTCAGCACTGCCCTCCCTCTAGCACATGTAACTGCAGGAGTGCTCATGAATATTCATGAGCTTCCACTGACGGACTGAAGCAGAATATAAACAGATCCCTTCACTAATTATGTCACCAAATTTTGCCGATCAATACATGGAGAACGAATTGACCTGCAGCTATACAGTTCTTTAGGTAATTAGAGATTGCCCACATGAAACTATTGAAGTAAAAAAATAAAAATAAAAAATAAAAAAAAGACTGAACTGCAGCTTTAAATGGTATAAGCTGGCAACAAGTCTAAGAAGTCTTATTCATTACGCTTCAAAAAGTTCAGATCGCAACAAGATCACACGACAACTGCTATTGACGTGAATGCTTGGCACTATTAGAGCTTAATGAATAAGGCCCTGAATGCTTGGCACTATTAGAGCTTAATGAATAAGGCCCTAGGGGTTTCTAAAAACATCCAACATTATTATTATTAATAATTGAAAATAGAAAAAAATGACTGCAGAACTTTACAAAAAAAGCACGTGATCAGAATAAAAATACATTATTTTGAAGATATATTCCACATGACATCTACAGCTGGGCTCTAATGGCTTTCCAGCTGGTGGAAACCAATTAGAACCTTTTCTTTTAGTTTGATGCTATTCCCTAAAGGCATTGGGTTGGGGGGGGGGGTGGGGGGGGTTACAGCTGTTTTGCCACTGCCTAAAAGGTAAATTTGTAGAATGAACATTTAAAATGAAACTGCACCGTAGTTACCTATAAAACTATATGCAGTCCGGACGCACAGCCCTCTCTACAATTACGTGAGAGCTTTCCAGTGTCAATCACCACCTGATATTAATATCCGTTCCTTAGCCAGGTGCAGAACAGGATTTGCAGTTGCTAAACTTTTGTGCCCACACAAATGATATTAGCAAGTGAATAACTCCCTAAAACTCACTTGCCTCTGTGTATCCAATGCACAGAGCCACTGGCAGCTTCACGTTGCAAAGCCTGTCTAACCAGCCATGCACCGATCAGACGCAACAGGTCGAAAAGCTGTCTGTGAGTAGGTTAACTGGCTTTGCACTTCTTAAGCCCAGGCAGTGATCCTGTGTAATTCGGCAGGCATAAGCTTATAGGGGCCCATGTTGAAATGGACAAGAAGCAAAGAGGTGACAGTGTGTGCTCATTTGCATGCCATTACCCAGAATCCCTGGCTGCAGTGAAGCATTGTATGCTAAGAGATAATGGGGAAAGGCAGGGTTGCAGACCAGGATTGCCCCCACAATGCCGTGCGCTATGCTTTGCCAAATGCAGCTCTCCGTGAATCTCTTCAGGCTGTCGGTTATTATCCCTCCGCAGCGTGCGGGCACTCTCCTGACATTACAGTACATCAATTATCATATGCAGCTGCTTTATTGTGTGTGCATTGCCATAGAATAATCTTTAATTATCAGAAGGTTACACTAATATAGAAGCCTGGCAATTGCAATTTTATTTTGGCTAGAGCAATTGGAACGGATATTTCAATAGTCTATCACAGGGGCGCGCTGCATTTTTTTCGGGGGGGGGGGAGGGGGCACAGCGGTTGCAGAGGCCCTGCGCTCTTCCGCAAGGCATTTAAATGAAATGCCGGGGGACGCCGCGAGGCCTCTGTAACTTCCCTTACCGTGACTCAGTCGGCTTGGACGAAACATCATCAAATGACGCTGGGGGTCACGTGACCCCGCGGCGTCATTTGACGCTTCAGACTAGGTTAGGGGGGCGCGAGCAGTGGGGGAGAGCAGGTATGGGGGCGCAGGGCAAAAGGTTTGCGCACCCCTGGAAGGCTGTCTCATGTATCCATGTTCTCACTGGCACATACCTGCCAAATACAGTATTACTTTATTAAAGCAGCAACACCTGCCCCCAGAAATAAAATAACAGGAGGTAGTTAGCAGGCTGCCCTAGGAAATGAAAAAAAGTATAAACTTTAACTTGTCTATTTATTTTTAGTGAGCTGCACAACTGTTTACATCACCTGTCGCCATCTTTGTGCGACAAAAGATTTTTAATATAATCCACTTTTGCCAAGACAGTTCCAACGCTCGAGTATAACAAGATACTCGTTACTTACCGGCACCTCCTACAGGCCGCATGGATATTTTAGCAGAACTTATAGGAACCAAGTTAAGTCAACTAGTTTATCTATTTATTTGAGAGCGCAACAAGAAAGGCCATATAATTATGCTGAGAGAGCGCCTCAATGCACCGACTGAGAAAAAGGACACGGACGGAAGCAGGGGAGCCTGGTTCAAACAATGACTGCTGCTTGTGACCTTGGGCAAGTCACTTTGTCTCCCTATGCCTCAGGCACCAAAAATCCAGACTAAAGCTGCGGCCAGACAGGGAGTGAGCCGTGCGCGGTGACGTCACGCGCTCAGCCGGGCGATTTATGGCCAGCTAGGTACGCTCGGGGGGGCGTGTCCATGACATCACAGAGCTGGCTCGCCCTCATGGGCGAACCACTCACGTTACGTGCCAGCGGACGGCATATTCAAAATTTGCTTGCCTCTGCAAGCAGCTAAGCGCCGAGCATGCGCAGGCTGGCCACACACATTGCAACAATGCGTTTCATCGCGGCCAGTGCGCCCGCCCGCTCAGTGTCACCCTGGACGAGGCCTAAGCTCCTCTGGCCAGGAACGGTGTCTGCGCGCTATATTGTAATTGTGAAGCGTTCTGTGTCCTATTGAGAGAAAACCACCATATGTAATACAAAGGAATTATTATAAATTTGAAGGATTGTTTCTGCAATACTGACGAGGGACATTTCCTTGTTTAAAAGGGACCGAAGTAAACTCATTCCAGTGACGTGTTTAAGGGGTCTCGTCTGGGTAATTGATACCCCTTTTACCCAAATCTGAGACCTATAAGTATTTTTAAAAGTTAGAATAGGGAGGGGTTCTGTTCCCCTTTTGCGTGAGCTGGCAGGACGGCCAGAGTCCCCCCATCCCCTTAAAGCTGCAGCTCAAGCAATATCCTACAAGTGTTTTTTTTATAAATCAGTTCTGTACTATGAGAAAATACTTGTAGCATTTTTTTTTTTTAAAACAGCCCTGAATTACATTTTTAATGTATTATAATGTAACAAGCATTGTTTGTTCCTATAGTAACCATTTACAAAGTCATATCCCCTTCCTCTTCTGAAACAGACTCTGGCACACCCCCTTTTGAGCCCTGCCCTCTCAGTGCACAAATTGTATCTAGTGACTGCCTGGTCACATGACCTTCCTCACAGAACTTTGCATCTTTGGTCCTCTTCTGCTGCACAGACAGCCACTTAGTGAAAGGAAAAAAAACCAGCAGCTTGAACTGCTGCTTTAACTTGAGTCTCTGCAGGACAGGGTGGGGATAAAAAACACTTGATTGACAAACCCTTCCCCATTCAGATGCGTCTGAGAAATTAAGTGGCTGACTGTTGGATGTAACCCTTAAAGCTGCATTATTTATTGCAGTATAGACAAATTAATTTCTCGCTTAGGGATTCGGCATCTTTTTTCCCCCCTACAAAAACATCACCAGATTCTGTGGAAGCTTCCAAGGTACCAAATTAAGGTCAATGTTCATAACATGAAACTATATTAAATCAGGCCGTCCACTGCATGTTGTAAAAATGTAATCACTTATCTCAGTTATTGGCTGCCTCAAAAATGTAATAAACATTTGTGATTTTATTTTCAATAGGTCTTACACATTTTTTATCCGATACTTCTTGTTCAAAAAACAAATTAGCAATCTACCTGTAGGTTGTTCTATTCTCAAAAGTATTACCATGCAATAAGGTGTAATAATCCATTCAGTTACACTGAAAGGAAATGGTAGTAAAACCCGCAGCAATGTCCGTCCAGAATAAGGGCCCAGATTCGCCAAGCTCCGCTAAATCAGGGCTTATAACAGGACGTTGCCTAAGAGAGGAGCGGTTGTTATGTTCCATGAGGTTAACGCGTATCCTCAAAGCTAATTATATATGCAAGAACGTCCGTTCTGCATCTCATTTGCACAGGCTTAAGATCACAGAATTGTAGCACAGCGTCGCATTATCTGCCTTAGCGGTGCTCCGGTCCAGACCCTGAGATGGGTCTTTAACGCAAGTTGACAAAGAGAGGGGAGGGAAAAAAACAACACTTAGGTGCTCAACTCCAGTCCTCGAGACCCTCACCCCCCCTCCCCCTCCACAGGTCAGAATATCCCAGCTTCAGCACAGGTGGCTCAGCCAGTCACTGCTTCAGCACAGGTGGCTCACAGTCTTGAGGGCTGGAATTGAGCACCACCGTTAAACCATAATCAACCTGCCCAGACCCTGTTAAAGTCCTATTTGAGGGTCCGTGCGGGAGTAGCGCCACATTTAGCTATGAACTAACGTAACAGAGTTTTGGGACTATGCAATGTTAGGATAGCAGCTCGTTTGCATGTCACTATCACAAGCGGCCATTAAGGTGAACGCAATGCTCCTCGCGAGACAAAATATTATTGTCCTTTGAAGATACACCATTTGTGTTAACGTCACGTAAGGTCGCAATTAGAGTTGCGGCGTGCGCCCGACATCACGCGCGAAACATGCGCTAGGCGGGAGGCGTGGCCATGACATCACGTGAGCGGTTCGCCCTCACCTGGCTGAACCGCTCACGTGACGCGAAAAAAAAACTAATTCAATTGTATTTTCAAAAATCACACGCACGCTCTGGCCTGCCTCGGAGGCACGGCCTCTTGCTCGCGGTGCGCGTGCGGCCACTACAATCGCGGCTACTACAATCGCGGCCTTAGGGGACAGAACGGAGCTTTGTGCTGGACATGGCCCAAAAATTGAAGTCAATGCAAAAGCATTTCAGCAATGCGGAGCTGCAGGCACCCGACACACACCTGATCCTCAAATGGGTTACCCCTACCAGAGCATGGAGGCTTGACATTAAATACGATATACTATGGAGACGTTTTGCTTTTCTACGAAAAAGGATAAACTCAAAAAGATCTAAATGTTTCAAGTCTTTGATTTGACGTTTAATGATAAAACACCAGGGGGGTTGGGTTATCAGACATCCCATAACGGTTTGCCAATTTTCATTACATTAGAGATAGAATACCAATGGTCATGATATTAACCCCAGATGGTTCCGGTTGCAAAATACTGGGTCAGTAAAGGGCAGGGGTGGCCAACTCCAGTCCTTAAAGCTAACAACAAGTCCAGTTTTCAGGAATTCCCTGCGTCAGCACAGGTGGCTCAGTCGGGTCGCCTGCGCTGAAGCAGGGATAGCCGGACCTGTTGGTAGCTTGAGGATGGGAGTTGGCTACCCCCGTTATCGAGTCACCCGTTTGGATTCTGCTTCTAAAACCTCTCTTATTTCACTGAAAACTGCACAGTCAAAGAAAATCCAGACCTGGTCCCAACGCTTTAATGAGGATAAGGCCGCGCTTATAGTGCCGGCGACAGCGCCGCGAATTCGCCCAAAAACAAAAGCATTGCCGCCGCCGCGTGCGCTTATAGTGCACGCGACGGCGACAAGAGACGCCACCGTCGCGAAAACCCGCCGCCGGCAAAATTTCATTTTTCAAGGGCCGTCGGCGGCACTATAGGCAAAGCCTAAGAGAGAAGTTTGTTGCTAAGACTAGGGGCCGAAATGTAAAATGTATTCGGAATCCCCGACACCCTTCCTTCATGTCAGAGGCCTTGGGTACTAGGAAAACACTATGTAAAATCTCATACAGAACAGAATTTTCTGAGCTAAGTCTGTCCACTAAAATACTGGTGTCTTCTTCAGCACAACCTTTAATTCTGTGGAGATGAATCATCGGGTGGTTAAAGCAATAAGGAAAAACTGTGCATGCATAGGCAATTATATGCAATGTAGCCAGCGTATTTCCAAAATAGAGACTGCAGTATTCGGAATTGGTATTGGAGACGCAGATATAGCTTACAAAAAAACACTTATTGCTGGAGTAACCGGGAAATACACGGCCTCTAGCACTGAACTCGTTAAAATAATAGTAAGGTAATAGTATTTGGTTGTTCCATGTCAAAGACACTGCCCTCAACACTGGGGTATTCCATCGCCCAATGGTCAGGTGGCTTAAAAACAAGTAGTGGTGCTATGAATTACAAAAATGTCTACACTTGTTAAATACTGGGGTACAGGCCTGAACTGCAATTAAGAAAGGTTTAGGCCAGGGGTGGCCAACTCCAGTCCTCAAGGACCCCCGACAGGGCAGGTATTAGGGATATCCCTGCTTCAGCACAATCAGAATGACAGCCATATGTGCTGAAGCAGGGATATCCTTAATACCTGGCCTGTCGGGGGTCCTTGAGGAATGAAGTTGGTCACTCCTGCTTTAGACAATATTTACCATCTAGAAGAGGAATGGAGAGTCTAAAATACATCCAGGTGCTTTAAAGAGGAAGTTTGCAAAGGGGAAGTTGGTGTTACTCTGTATCCCTTAGTATTATTATAAATACTCTTCAACCACTTACTTCACAAGCATTAGGTACAGCACATACTTCTATAGTATGACATTAGCATTCTGCAAAAGGTAGAGGCTACTTCACTTGTTCAGCCTTGTTTAACCGGTAACAGGATAAAAGACGGGTTCAGCATGATCATTACCCAACACTAATATGTCTAGTCCCGACCCTAGCCAGCACTGCCTGAGGCCTGATAACCTGGGAGAAAATCAGTGCCGGCTAAATCAGGGAGAAGGTTATAGTGTCGCCCACCTGTATATAGACACCTCCTTATGCAAAACAGAATAAGGTAACAATGTTAGGAACTTGCTATCTGATGTGGAAACAAGATTTTGAAGTCCTGTCAAATCTCACAGGCCTCATTCAGCATGCGGTGACGCCGCTTCCCCGTGCCAGACAAGATTATTCATCCGTTTATGTACATGGAGCCTCTCTGGCTTGGGAAAAAGCAGCTCACCGCTTTCATCCCATTCCCTTACAGAGGCAGAGGGTCCTGCCACCTCCGTGGCCACCGACCCGTCGGCACTTCCTGATCACGTGACCGCTTTTCGAGAGTGATCACATCTCGGTTTTTCGGCCATCAGGTCAGATGTGGCTCCACCCCCCCATCATCATCGTCATCGTGGTACATGATCAACAATCACTTACAGCCTCTAAAAAAAGAAGCGCAGAGGCCAATGGACATACTGTGCCCCGGGTGAGGCTATCCTTGACGTCTACCGTTACATCATTAGGGCACTGAAGAGGTTAAATAGGGACCATAGATTTTAGGAGGCACCTTGACTTACCCTGTTACCACAGCACTAACCAATGCCTGTCTGCAAAATGAGACTGAAAATGTATGCTCACAGTTCAGCAAAATGTGCTCCTCTGCTAAACAGAGTCATGATTTTCTTTATGCCGCCGCACAAGCACAATGAAAAATGAAATAAATCGTTGCCTATTAAAGCAAAAGCTGTGTTATTTCTATTAAAATGACACTGATCTATGTATACTGTATGTGGATCATGGATCTAAAATGGGGCACATGTATCAATGTAAGGGGGGGGGGGGAAGACTAAGGGTCTTCTGCTCTCCGTTGTATTTCTTCAATGTGGCGGAGATTGTTAACGGGGGAGATATATGGAACCTGAAACCCGGTGAATATTCTGGTGCAAAGAAAAGTAAATAGTGTACAGAACTGGTTAAATCCCATTTTATGTGCACAGGTGAAATGTTATTTGCACTAAACTGGTTTGTACAAAGCAGAACGAGACCAATGTACCTTGGGAACATTTACACTCAAAGATGCAATGTGGAACTGCTTCAGTTCGCTTCACAATTACTTGAGAGACAATAAAATGAAAAGAACTAAGATATTCTCCACAAGTAGAAGACGGCTTCACCGCATGTTTAATAAGGAAGGGCCAGGCACTTCAAGACACGTTGTATCATGTGCACCCTCTTGTAATTTGGGGGAGTGTTAATTCAAAGAGATAGGAAGGAGATAAGCAAAATATTTTCTATTGGTATGCGCACAGTCCTACAAGTCTGTCCATAATCTTTATCCAATTAACGTTAAGAAAAAATCCACCAGCTCTCTGCGGAAATGTCCCTTGGACCAGGACCTGATTATCACACTTCATGTGGACAGGAAACTCATTGACTAAAAAACATACTTGACCTGCCAACTTTATCAATGATACTTATATGCTTATTCGAAATATTTGTTCGGCTGCAGTTTCTTACCTGGTAGAAGCACAGGTTTCAGCTTTTTAATCTTGGTTTCGGGACTTAATTTGTCTTCAGGCTAAAATAAAAAATAAAAAAATACCATAAAACCCCTTTTATATTGCACATATACATACAGGATTTCTGTGCTGCTGATATATCTGCACAGTTTCTGAGACACAGAACATGTGCATTCTACACAGATATGCACCTAATACATGCAATGCATTCCTAATGAATCCCTGAAAGCTAAGATCCCCTTTGAGTTTTGTAGACATCTTGTATAGACCAACCACAGGCCTTCACTTTCCATTGTACAATAGTAAAGACCCCCAGCACAATGCATAACCCCCCTCCCCAATGCAACTAATGTACAGTATCTCAAGCCTTATTACTAAATAATATATATACAACCCCTTTACCTGGCATGGCAGAAGGTAGGATTTAAATGTAGGTCTGGGTGGCTTCAGTGAGAACATTGTTGATCCACATGCAAGTGTCCCCTAGTACAGATATTTAAAACCTGATCCCCCTGCTGATCCAGGAAGCAGCAGGCTGCGCTCTCCCGGAGATCCACTAGATCCTAATGCAAGCAAAGTGATCCTCTGCTGCTTGCTCCATGATTTGGGATCCCCTGGCTTCTGTTGCTTCTCTTTTCAGGCATTTCCCTCTCCCTTCTGTGTGTCTCTCACTCCCACACGCACTTTGTATTTGCTTTCTCACTGATTTCCTGTGGGTCTGTCCCCTTTCTTACACAGGCTGTGCCCATGTGCAGAACCAAGGGGGCTGCTGCTTGTGACGCCCTGTAACGCCATCTAGTGCCCACACAGGGTATGGCAATTCCATTGCTTTCTGCTTGATTAAGGGACTTTCTTTTATTACAAAACTATTATGGACATCTATAAAGGAGGGGCATGGTGGGAAATGCAGGATTAAATCAGCAAAACGTGTGAAAAATTATACTTAAAAAAAAATATCAGTTCTGTAGTATTAGATAACAGTGATTGTTTAAAGAAAAAAAACAACTAATGCCATTTAAATGAGTTTTAATATACTGAGCATCCTTTGATTTCTATAGCAGGTTTTAGCCCACCTCCCCAGCAGTGCAAGATCTTTGCAACACTTTCCTGTTTGTGATCATTTGTTGCTAATGTTCCCAGCAGTTTGAGCTACAAACTGTAACGATAGATAATGTTACCTTAGTAATATCCGGATACATTGTAGCACTTGTTATACTGACTGAAGGATTAATTGAAATGGAAAGGCGGCCATTATGTTAGGCACTCAATCGGGATTTTTACAGATATATAACAGGAACACCAAGCGATTTCCAGCTTAGGTAAGAATGCAGAATTATACATTGTCACATGCTTTATATATTAAATAAGAAAACAAGGGGGGGGGGGGGGTTATGTAGTATTGATGCTTTAATGGTCTCTGTACATTTTTTATTTAACATTTACTTAAAAAATCATGTAAAAAACTTGCATTTAAATTAATCAAATATCACATTAATGCATAAGAAATTGAATCCCAGGAGGGATTGTATATGGGCTAAGTTGGATTCTTATTGTGATACAGAAAAAAACATTACAATGCAGCCTGTTTATTTTTATATTTTCAACAAAAGACAGGTGACTGCCTGTCTGGGTGGGTGAGTGACTGGGTGAGTGAGTGAGTGAGTGGGTGCGAGAGTGAGCGAGTGGGTGCGAGAGTGAGCGAGTGGGTGCGAGAGTGAGCGAGTGGGAGAGAGAGTGAGCGACTGGGTGGGTGAGAGAATGAGCGACTGGGTGGGTGAGAGAGTGAGCGACTGGGTGGGTGAGAGAGTGAGCGACTGGGTGGGTGAGAGAGTGAGCGACTGGGTGGATGAGAGAGTGAGTGACTGGGTGGGTGAGAGTGAGTGACTGGGTGGGTGAGAGTGAGTGACTGGGTGGGTGAGAGAGTGAGTGACTGGGTGGGTGAGAGAGTGAGTGACTGGGTGGGTAAGAGAGTGAGTGACTGGGTGACTGGGTGGGTGAGAGTGAGTGACTGGGTGGGTGAGAGAGTGAGTGACTGGGTGGGTGAGAGAGTGAGTGACTGGGTGCGTAAGAGAGTGATGGTCTCTGTACATTTTTTATTTAACATTTACTTAAAAAATCATGTAAAAAACTTGCATTTAAATTAATCAAATATCACATTAATGCATAAGAAATTGAATCAGGTTATTTCACAACCCTGCCCCAAATAAATACCAGCGGGGAATGTTTCCCTGCAAAATCCTAGAGAATGTGTTCCTTTGATAGAGGTGAGGTAAAGTTTAAAGGAAATAATTAACTGACCCCCATCCCCAGGAGGGATTGTATATGGGCTAAGTTGGATTGCCCCTTTAAAGAGGTAACACATTAGTTGTTGCTCTTCTGTTCTGCACCCCTCCTCGTGTCTTTACTGATGTATGAGGGCAGTTCCCTGTGTCCTGCTGAACCTTGGTGATCAACACCCAGGGCCGCCAACAGAAATCATGGGGCCCGGGACAAATGAAAGGAGCAGTCCTCCCCCTCCCCCCCCCAAACCCATACCCCCCCCCCATACCCATAGTGCCCCCCCCGAACCCATAGCACCCCCCCCACCCCCGAAACCCATAGCGCACCTACCACGAAAAAATATTTTTTAGCGCGCAACTTTTACTTAACTGTTTTCTTATTGTGATACAGAAAAAAACATTACAATGCAGCCTGTTTATTTTTATATTTTCAACAAAAGACAGGTGACTGCCTGTCTGGGTGGGTGAGTGACTGGGTGAGTGAGTGAGTGAGTGGGTGCGAGAGTGAGCGAGTGGGTGCGAGAGTGAGCGAGTGGGTGCGAGAGTGAGCGAGTGGGAGAGAGAGTGAGCGACTGGGTGGGTGAGAGAATGAGCGACTGGGTGGGTGAGAGAGTGAGCGACTGGGTGGGTGAGAGAGTGAGCGACTGGGTGGGTGAGAGAGTGAGCGACTGGGTGGATGAGAGAGTGAGTGACTGGGTGGGTGAGAGTGAGTGACTGGGTGGGTGAGAGTGAGTGACTGGGTGGGTGAGAGAGTGAGTGACTGGGTGGGTGAGAGAGTGAGTGACTGGGTGGGTAAGAGAGTGAGTGACTGGGTGACTGGGTGGGTGAGAGTGAGTGACTGGGTGGGTGAGAGAGTGAGTGACTGGGTGGGTGAGAGAGTGAGTGACTGGGTGCGTAAGAGAGTGAGTGACTGGGTGGGTGAGAGTGGGTGACTGAGTGGGTGACTGTGTGGGTGACTGAGTGACTGGGTGGGTAACTGAGCAACTGGGTGGGTGGGTGACTGAGTGAGCAGGTGGGTGGGTGACTGAGTGAGCGACTTGACTGAGTGAGCGGGTGGGTGACTGAGTGAGCGACTGGGTGGGTGGGTGGGTGACTGGGTGACTGGGTGGGTGACAGTTGAGTGCGTGCGTGGGTGGGAGAGTGCGTGCGTGCGTGGGTGGGAGAGTGCGTGCGTGCGTGGGAGGGAGAGTGCGTGCGTGGGTGAGAGAGTGCGTGCGTGGGTGGGAGAGTGCATGGGAGAGTGAGTGAGTGGGTTAGTGAGTGAGTGGGTTAGTGACTGGGCGAGAGTGACTGGTTGGTGGGTGACAGTGACTGGGTGGTGGGTGACAGTGACTGGGTGGTGGGTGACAGTGGGTGGTGGGTGACAGTGACTGGGTGGGTGACAGTGGGTGGTGGGTGACAGTGACTGGGTGGTGGGTGACAGTGACTGGGTGGTGGGTGACAGTGACTGGGTGGTGGGTGACAGTGACTAGGTGGGTGGGTGACAGTGGGTGGTGGGTGACAGTGGGTGGTGGGTGACAGTGACTGGGTGGGTGGGTGACAGTGGGTGGTGGGTGACAGTGACTGGGTGGTGGGTGACAGTGACTGGGTGGGTGGGTGACAGTGGGTGGTGGGTGACAGTGACAGTGGGTGGTGGGTGACAGTGACAGGGGGTGGGTGACAGTGACTGGGTGGTGGGTGACAGTGACTGGGTGGTGGGTGACAGTGACTGGGTGGTGGGTGACAGTAACTGGGTGATGGGTGACAGTGACTGGGTGGTGGGTGACAGTGACTGGGTGGTGGGTGACAGTGGGTGGTGGGTGACAGTGACTGGGTGGTGGGTGATAGTGACTGGGTGGTGGGTGACAGTGACTGGGTGGTGGGTGACAGTGACTTTGACAGTGACTGGGTGGTGGGTGACAGTGACTGGGTGGTGGGTGACAGTGGGTGGTGGGTGACAGTGGGTGGTGGGTGACAGTGACAGGGGGTGGGTGACAGTGACAGGGGGGTGGGTGACAGTGACAGGGGGGTGGGTGACAGTGTCTGGGTGGTGGGTGACAGTGGGTGGTGGGTGACAGTGACTGGGTGGTGGGTGACAGTGACTGGGTGGTGGGTGACAGTGACTGGGTGGGTGGGTGACAGTGGGTGGTGGGTGACAGTGACTGGTTGGTGGGTGACAGTGACTGGGTGGTGGGTGACAGTGACTGGGTGGTGGGTGACAGTGACTGGGTGGGTGGGTGGGTGACAGTGGGTGGTGGGTGACAGTGACTGGGTGGTGGGTGACAGTGACAGTTGAGTGGATGACTTACCCTGACCGGGTGGGTGCTGCTTCCTTGCCGCTTCCCCCCCTGTCCCCGATGTCCCCTTGGCAGCTGCCCGGGGTGGGAGGTGGGCATGGGAGGGGGGGAGTGCGTGGGAAGTGGGCTTGGGGGGCGCACGGGAGGTGAGCTCGGGGAGCACACGGGAGGTGGGCTCTGGGGGGGCACGGGAGGTGGGCAGCTGGGGGGGGGGGGGGCGAGATGCCAGGCGGCTGCAGCATTTTCCGCGGCTGCTGCTGGGTTGGCGCGCGGGAAGCTCTGGGGGCGGGGCCCGGGACGCCCGTGCCCTGTGTTCCCCGCTGTTGGCGGCCCTGTCAACACTAGATCCTCTACAGCAAAAAAATCGCTAAAGGTGGTATATTTTACCTTTACAGCCGTCCTAATGTGTTTAGTTCTATATCATCCTTAACAATGGAGTCATGTAATGATCTTGCGTTATAAAAAGTATGTTTTATAAAGTACAGGCCGTCCTCGTTTTACAACGCTTCGCTTTACAACGAATGGCTTATCCAACGCTGTGCAATGCATACCTACAGTATGTTCATTTATACAACGCCAAAACGGCTTATCCAACGCTCTTACGACGCTTTGCAAAGTTGTTTGTGTATATAATATATATATTATACTATATTATATTATACTATATAATATATTATATTTTTATATTATATTATATATTATGTTATATTATATATAATACAGAATATACACTATATAATTTATGTGTGTGCTGCGTATCTTATTGTCTGCGTAAAATATTTTGTGTATTTTAGCATTAAAAATGCCTTCAGGAACGGAACCTTTCATTTAAACAGTGTTCCTGTCGGAAAACATGTTTCGCTTTACAACGTTTCGCTATCCAACGCCATTTTGAGTAACGCATTGTGTCGGATAACCGAGGACTGTCTGTATATCGGAAGCTACAAGTTTAATCAATAAACTGACCTCCATGGAGTAGTAGAATGTTTAGGATACATGAGCTGGGCTTCAGAAATCATTGACCTTCCTTAGGCCGCATCCATGGTGAGCGCGACTATGTGTGTGATGGGGCGCGCAGCGCGCTCAAAATGCTGTTTCTCAATGAGGCAGGCCATAGAGTGCGCGGCCGCGATTAGAAGCGCCAGCGCTCGCGATCCATGAGGAAACCAATAAATGTGTTTGTCGCGCGATGGGCGGGTTACGGGAGCGGTTCTCGCTTCACACAATTGTTTCAGTCACGTGTGCGGTTCACCCAATGAGGGCGAACCAGCTCCGTGACCTCACGGCCACACCTCCCGGTCGCGTCTACCCCTAGGCCGCAAATCACTGCAGCTACAGGCGCATGGCGCAAGCACAAGCACGGCCACGCGCTCACCATGGACGCGGCTTGTGGAGTACAGACGTGCTATCTTGACCCAGTTCACTCTTGTGAATATATGGAGAAATTCCATCAACAGCGGAAAGATTAACACATTTTTTTTTTTTAACATTCACACAGTTTATTTTTTTTATAAATGAAATACTATTCTTTTATTAGTATAAAAGAACATGCAGTAAACAGCATTATACGCTCCCACCTACTCAGCAAGAGCTGTGCCTATTCTTTTTAATGTCTTGTACCTATGGCAGCTATTTCTGCCTGTGTTTGAGAGCCGTTGAGAGCACCAGTACCTGGCTCTATTTAGCTGAAGCTCAAAAGCTTGGGAGCTTAGAAATCGATGATAATTGATCAGCTTGTTATAGGGAAGTTATCCCTAGTACAGTATTTTTATTTTATGTATATATGGGTTTATGAAAACAAATCCAAAAATACAGGTGTTTTATTGGTAAAATAAATTGTGTATATAATAAATTGCATATGGACTGGTTCTCACTTGCTTAAAAAGTCCTATAGTATATGTATATCTTTATTTCTATAGCGCCATCCAGGTACATAGCGCGTCACAGCAGTAATACACGTGACATGATGATGTAGCACATAATGGGAATAAGTGCTTCGGACATAAAAGTAACTCTAGGAAAAGGGTCCCTGCCCCAAAGAGCTTACAATCTAAGTTTTTCATTGAAGAACTAAAGTGCACCATTTCCATGTGCCCACGGCTAATGGATCGGCAGCATTAGGGAGTTCAGCCAAGAGTCTTGCAAAAATTGTGCAATATTGAGAAACTCTGTGAAACACAAAATCTCGCAAATGTTGCCAATGTCCACAAGTTTAGAAGTCCAAGTTGATCCCTGAGTTAGATACTGGCAATTGTCAATTTTGTCAAAGATAGTCCAAAATACACAGATGTCATGTTTATTATGTTGCCATGCTGTATGAGATAGGGCAGTGCGGCTATTGGTACATTCATTGCTGTGGCCTGTTTTCACTCTGTTGTAATTAGCTCGGCAAGTCGAAGAGGCTTCATAGAAGAGAACCACTATAGAATACTATTCCGCCCAACAGGCCTGGTCTTTATGGGACTGCCCCAGTTTCCTTGTCTCAGCCCACAGTCCCGGGTGAGAAGGGGCTCAGTGTGGGGGTGTGTGTATGTGTACTGGGCCTCATTGTGAGTGTGTATTTTTGTGGGCTGGGGCTCAGTGTGTATGTATATGTGTGTCCTTGGGATCAGTGTCACACGTAAGGGCTCAAAGTATACAGGGTATAATGGACGCTACTCCGAAGGGGAGGCGGGTCCAATACAAGTAACACATCCAAGTACTGTAAATGCACCTCCCTATGAGTATTAAGAGTGGTCACTCAGGGAGGCACAGTGTCTATGAGTAACCAAGAGTATGTAAAGCAACGTACAAATATGTCGAGTGTTGTGTGAGGTGTCCCCATACCTGAGGACCTAAATAAAGATTGAATTGTACTACTAAAGCTCTGCTTTTCCTCTTCTTGTACCTTCGTATCTAGACGGGAGCACGCCAACGGAACGCCGCACAGGACAGTGGTTGTGTGAGCACTCACTATACACCCATCCCACGGGTGATACTCAATTATTGCTTTGATTTAAACAAACCACTTGGCTATACAACGGGTGAACTTCAGGACATTAGTGATGTTACATCTGAGACAACTCAGCCTCCAGTACTGAATACCACACCCCTATGCAGGAGATTTTCACATAACCACGAACCTTACTTGTGATATCATACACGGACAGCATACCACCTGGTCATTAAATAGATGGCTCCACCCAAACTTACACAATTGTTTGAATATTCATATCAGTGTGTTCTCTATGATAAGTGTTTTTGATGCACTGATTGTGGGATTCGTTTCCCTAAAATATGCATATTAATGTATTAATGAGTGGGACCCTAGAGAAAGAGTAGTACAGACATACCCCGGTTTAAGGAAACTCACTTTAAGTACACTCGCGAATAGGTACATATTTTCAATAGCCCCATACCACTGTGTCCGTACGCTCGCATTGCGAGTACGGACACTTATTCTGTCCTACAGACACTACAGTAGTAGTGACGCACTGATTCCCCTCGCCCAATAGGCAAACGGGAGCCCGGGCATGCGCCTGTCAGCACGTCCTGGACAGCAATGCCGGCTCCCTACCTGTACCGAAGCAACGATAAGTGGGAAAAAGGTAGTGCTTCAATTTAAGTACATTTTCCCTTTACATACATGCTCTGGACCCATTGCGTACGTTAATGCGGGGTATGCCTGTACTGCAAATGTACTTGACCCCCCACCAGCCTTCTAGTGCAAAAATAAATAAAACAGGTTTTGCCAACATCCCTTTCTTGTTGCTTTCTACCTGTTAGCAGCTAGATACACACTAGATACAAACTAGATTTATATTGTGTCATTGAGGGTTATTTATTTATATAGCGCCATAAATGCGCATCACAACTGTAATACACGTGACAATCATATAAATAACAAATAATACAAATAATTCATAATGGTAAGAAGCGCTTCAGATATAAAAGTAACCTTTAGAAAAAGGAGTCCCTTCCCGAAGAGCTTACAATCTAATTGGTAATTAGGAGTAACGTACAGAGACAGTAGGAGGGTGTTCTGGTAAGTGCATCGGCAGGACCAAGGTTTATGTAAGAGGTGTATAGTATTAGCCCTGGAGCTACCCAAATGCTTTGTTCAGGAGGTGTGTTTTAAGGTGGGTCTTAAAGGTGGATAGAGAGGGTGCTAGTCGGATATTGAGGGGAAGGGCATTCCAGAGGTGTGGGGCAGTCAGTGAGAGAGGTTTAAGGCGGGAGAGGGATATAGGCATAAGCGGGGTAGAGAGAAGACATCCTTGAGCAGAACGCAAGAGTCAGGATGGTGTATCGCTGATGCACCAATATAGACTATGGCAGTGAGCTGAGAGCACCGGTACCTTATAACCTACAACAATGAAACTAACAAGGTGTGCTCTGGGATCCAGTGCACTCCCTATAATTAAAATGGTGCATGATTCAGAGGTTAAATCACAACAGAACTCCCACCCCATATATACATGGAATAAATAACCAGCGCTCAAAACACTGTATTAGATGTATTATATGAATACAGGATATGCCAATGTTGCATGTGGGTGAAAAAGGTGACGAAAAAACCCCCACCGTATAGTATATAGCAAATAAAAATATCACTTGTGAGCACATTCACGTCTTTATGTATGTATGTATATGTGTGTATATATATATATATATATATATATATATATATATATATATATATATATCTGTACCATGTTAGCTGAGCTTAATAATCAAAAATGAATAGAACGGTATCGTCTATTCATTTTTGATTATATATATATATAACTAGCTGGTATACCCGGCGTTGCCCGGGCGTGGAAGGGCAGGGGGTATGGAGTGGAAGGGCGGGGGGGGGGGCTTGGAAGGGCGGGGGGGGCGTGGAAGGGCGGGGGGGGAGGGGTGTGGAAGGGCGGGGGGGGAGGGGTGTGGAAGGGCGGGGAGGGCAAAGGGCAGGGGGGCAAAGGGCAGGGGGGGGCAAAGGGCAGGGAGGGGCAGGGGGGGGCAAAGGGCAGGGAGGGGCGGGGGGGCAAAGGGCAGGGAGGGGTGGGGGGGGCAAAGGGCAGGGAGGGGTGGGGGGGGAGCAAAGGGCAGGGAGGGGTGGGGGGGAGCAAAGGGCAGGGAGGGGTGGGGGGAGCAAAGGGCAGGGAGGGGTGGGGGGGGCAAAGGCAGGGAAGAGTGGGGGGGGGCAAAGGGCAGGGAGTGGTGGGGGGGCAAAGGGCAGGGAGTGGTGGGGGGCAAAGGGCAGGGAGGGGTGGTGGGGGGCAAAGGGCAGGGAGGGGTGGTGGGGGGCAAAGGGCAGGGAGGGGTGGGGGGGGGCAAAGGGCAGGGAGGGGTGGGGGGGGCAAAGGGCAGGGAGGGGTGCGGGGGGGCAAAGGGCAGGGAGGGGTGGGGGGGGGGGCAAAGGGCAGGGAGGGGTGGGGGGGGCAAAGGGCAGGAAGGGGTGGGAGGTACAAAGGGCAGGGAGGGGTGGGGGGGGACAAAGGGCAGGGAGGGGCAGGGGGGGCAAAGGGCAGGGAGGGGCGGGTGACGGGGCAAAGGGCAGGGAGGGGCGGGTGACGGGGCAAAGGGCAGGGAGGGGCGGGTGGGGGGGCAAAGGGCAGGGAGGGGCGGGTGGGGGGGCAAAGGGCAGGGAGGGGCAGATGGGGGGCAAAGGGCAGGGGGGGCGGATGGGTGGGCAAAGGGCAGGGAGGGGCGGGTGGGGGGGCAAAGGGCAGGGAGCAGGGGGAGGGAGGGCAGGGGGCAAAGGGCAGGAAGAGGGAGGGCAGGGGGCAAAGGGCAGGGGGAGGGAGGGCAGGGGGCAAAGGGCAGGGGGAGGGAGGGCAGGGGGAAAAGGGCAGGAGGAGGGAGGGCAGGGGCAAGGGGAGAGGGAGGGCAGGGGGCAAGGGCAGGGGGGGCAAAGGGCATTGGGAGGGAGGGCAGGGGGCAAAGGGCATTGGGAGGGAGGGCAGGGGGCAAAGGGCATCGGGAGGGAGGGCAGGGGGCAAAGGGCATTGGGAGGGAGGGCAGGGGGCAAAGGGCATTGGGAGGGAGGGCAGGGGGCAAAGGGCATTGGGAGGGAGGGCAGGGGGCAAAGGGCAGGGGGCAAAGGGCAGGGGGAGGGAGGGCAGGGGGGGCAAAGGGCAGGGGGAGGGAGGGCAGGGGGGGCAAAGGGCAGGGGGAGGGAGGGCAGGGGGGGCAAAGGGCAGGGGGGCAAGGAGGGGGCAAAGGGCAGGGGGAGTCAGGGAGGGACGCGTTAAATAACCCATTCCCCTGCGTTTCCTCACCTTGCACACGGCCGCGCTCCTCTTCCTCTGGGTTCCGGCCGCCCTCCTCCTCCACCTCGGGCTCCTCCGCGGTGAGGCTGAGACGCTCCGGTGAGGAGGTGCTGGGCCTCTCGCGGGGAGAGGCGGAGACAGCCGGAGGAGAGGCGGAGACAGCCGGAGGTGCAGCCGCGGGGACGGGTAGCGGCCTGTGTGAGGGAGAGCCGCGTGCTCTGTGTGTGGGGGGGGGTTAGGGAGAGCGCCGGGTGAGGGAGAGCCGTGTGCTCTGTGTGTGGGTGGGGGGTGGGGGGGTGAGGGAGAGCGCCGGGTGAGGGGAGAGCCGCGTGCTCTGTGTGGGGGGGGGGGGGTTAGGGAGAGCGCCGGGTGAGGGGAGAGCCGCGTGCTCTGTGTGGGGGGGGGGGGGTTAGGGAGAGCGCCGGGTGAGGGAGTGCCGCGTGCTCTGTGTGTGTGGGGGGGGAGGGGGTGAGTGGGGGGGTGAGCGGGGGGGGTGAGGGAGTGGCCTATGGGTGGTGAGAGCCGTGGGGAGGTGAGAGTCCCCCGCTGTGTCCCGGGCACTCGCTCCGCTCCCCTGCTGACTGTAGCGGCGCCGGGGGGGAGGGTGGGGGGAGGAAAAAGCGCGGGAGACCGGGAGACCCGGGGAGAGGAGGAGGTGCGCGGGGTCACGATGAGCGGTGTGTGTGTGTGTGTGTTTTGGCCCGTCACTCCGCCTCAGGCCAATGACAGGTGTGCGTGGGCGGGCGGACCAAGGGACCAATGAGATTGCCGCTAGGGACACAGGCCATGCAGACAAACATACAGTGCTTTCACAAATATATAGTAGATGTAGATGTATGTATGCGAAGTGCCAACATATTCCGCAGTGTGAAACATATTCCTGCAGCACTCAAAAACAGCTGTGACACCAATTGAGGTCAAGCACAAAGCAATTTAACGCAAAAGGGCAAACAAATCCCATAGACAAAGCATATTACACAGGGCACTGTCAAGATGCAGCTACCCAGACAAATACTTCCCCAGGGAGGGGTAAACCCAGGAGGACGGGGGACAAGGAAGACAAACACACTGATCTACACTCTACAAATGTCACAATAAAGTGCAAAAAAAGGTGCTACACACTGCCAAAAGGGCAACAATACAAAAAAAGATAAAAGGAAAACGCAATCCAAAAATCAAGAGGGGCGGCTGCATCTCGGGCCCTCAGCCCTTCTCTGCCCGTTCCCACATAAGGCCTCGGCCATGTTGCTTGCTTGCAGGTGGAGGCACGCTAAGGCGCGCTCCTGCTCAGCACTGAGCCCCTACAGCCGCAATTAGAGTGGCTTTAGTAGGGGCTCGCCTACGCTTCCGCGCGCTTGCGGAAGCGTAGGCCTTAGGGAATTTTAAAATGAGGGCGAACCAGCTCCGTGACGCCACTGGCCCGCCGCCAGCGGGGAGCCTGGCCGAGGCCTACGATTGGTACTTCCTTTCAGGAGGAAAAAAAGGAGTCCTGTAGCTACAATGTAACCTGTGAATACTTTGTTTGTGGTAAGATTCTGTAGAAAAGATCTTAAGATCATCTTAGGCCAGGTCCGCGCTGGCTACTGCACGGACAAGAGCCGCCCCACAATGGGGCCGAGCACGCTGCGCCGACAGAAACTCTTGATCTCAAGAGAATTGAGATCAGGACTCGCGACGGAGCACTAGGCCACGCCCCCGGCGGTTCAGCCAATGAGGGCGAACCTGCAGGGTGACGTCACGGCCACGCCCCCGTCATTTTCCCGTCACGCCCCCCCCCCCCTTGTCTTTCCCCCTGCAGCTCACTGCAGACCAGGGGACTCGGCTGCATGCGCCGCCTGCCTCGCAGACGCGCGTGCAGCGCAGGCAGCGGGGCCGTAGCCTTATCTGCTGCTCTGCAACTCATCACCCCACCATCCAGCATGCAAGAGGAGTGTGGTAACGAGTGACATCAATTACATAAACAGAATGACATAAATACGGGCACACGCAAACAGATACAGAGGGTAATGAGGGCCCTACATAATGAGAGTTTACAATCTGGAGGTTTCCAGTATATAGAAGAACTAGTCCGGTCATTTTTTTCCCATGGGGTTTTAAGCCTCTTGTATTTCAGATTCATGACAAATACTTTTCAATCGACGTCAAAACTCATAATTCAACTGCAGCTCCAGTCTTATCTGCTAGAAACCAGCTGTTTGTAGTATGGGAACATGTCAGCGTTAAAACGCTAAAAGGCATGAAAAATGGCCATTTAAATGTTTGATTTTAATGCCAGCTCTGCTATTATTAGTCCATGGTGGGCATTATATTTTGGCATCGATTTACAGTTGTAATTTCTAAATCATTACACTGAATCTCACGTTTGTTGTTAAAAGGGTCAGTAATACATGAAAAATGTTTGCATGAATTTACATGTAGAACTATAACAGGGGCAATGAGCAAATGCAAAACGGGGACGGGGATGGGATGGCTGAGAGAGCTGGATATTTTGCATGTGTTGTCTGTACATGATTTGCTGACATTGTTTAGACCCGGGGTGGGCAACTCCAATCCTCAAGGGCCACCAACAGGTCAGGTTTTCCGGATATTCCAGCTTCTGCATAGGTGGCTCAAACAGGGGCTCAGTCTTTGACTGATTGAGCCACCTGTGCGGAAGCCAAAATATCCTGAAAACCTGTCCTGTTGGTGGCCCTTGAGAATTGGAGTTGCCCCAGCCCTGGTTTAAAATATATATTTTTTTTATGCACAAAAAGGGGACGTGGTTTATACAATCGCAATAATTTAGCACAATTTAGAGTAAATGTTAGCCAGGTTTATGGACTACTTTCTACCACCATCTATACGGTAGATAAATGTCCAAGTTTAACAAAAATAATCACTTGCCTCCTTGAACTATAGTGTTTGTACGAACATACCCCAAATGGGTTGTTTTAGTCTATTACATTACTTTTCAGTTAAAACTTTTATTTTTTTTTCCATTATTACAAAAAACAAAAAAACAGCTGTCACTTGTAACTGAGCTGTTACATTCGCAGAATGTATCATTAACGAAAAACAAAACGCTAATGTGAATTTTAAATAGTAAAAAGGATTATATTATGTAAAAAAAAGAAACCTATCATGTAAATATTGTACATTGTATATATGTTGTTTGACATGGTACGTTAGACCCAGGGAATATGTAACCACCTGTCTGGTTTCTGTGGGGTTAACTTGATACATGTGTGCCTTGCGCTTATCCCATAGTTAGATGTATCTAAGGGGAGTGGTCAGGAACGCCTACAGCTTTCCCAGGGCTCAGGACTGGAGTCTCCACCCGAGCCCCAGGTTGTTGAGCTGTGCTGGCTGGACTGGTTGTTGAGCGGGTGCTGACAAGTTGTTCAGCAGGAGGTCTTGGAGCCCTAACTGTTGGCTAAGAGTGGTCTAGAGAACTGACTGGGGGGAGGGGGGAGTGGCGCAGAAACTCTAACTGCTGACCAGGTGGGTTCTGGGGCCCTATTAACCAAGGGTGGGGGTCCACGTCCTTAGCTGCTGACCAGGGATGGTGTCTTAGCTGTTGACCAGGGGCCCTCATTTTTTAGTGGGATTCCGGGCCATATTTGGTGGGAAGGGAGAGGCCAGCCCAGGAGGCCAAACGTTGGGCCGACTATCAGCGTGGCCTATCTTCTGGGTCAAGAGCATCAGGCTCCCCTTCCCTGCCAGGCTCCTTGTCCCGGTGATCCCCCCTGTTGATGGTGCGTAAATAGTTATGTATGTATTTAGTGAGTATGCAGAAAGTAACTGGCCAAAGATCTGTAACTAGGTGTGAGCTGCAACTGGAAAGCTGTAAGCAGGAATGATAAGGGAGTAAGAAGACCAGGTGTAAGGACTTGGACCCAGCGAGAAGCTCAAGTGAACTGAGCAAGTGGCCAACTAGCTAGCAAGATAGCAGGAGGACAGGACATCTAGGAGACCTTCCGAGGTCCGTGGCAGAGAGCACATCTCAAACGTGGGTAGAAGTACCCCTGTTCCTTACAAGTTTCAGTGTCCTCATCACGTAGGAATCCAAGGACCCAGATACTCTTTGCCGAGAGTGCATTATTGAGAGAATCATTGGTGCTGTTCAGTTGAAGTTTTATCATCACATTTCCCTGTGCTTGAGGACTGGAGTTGGCTACACCTGCTTTAATTGAATATGAATACATTAGTACTGTATGTACTATTAGGAATTGAGAGGAAATGCTAAGTTTTTAACTATCCTGCAATTTCTTCAACAGAACAGATGTAATTTTTCTGGCGGAGCTCATAAACCATAACCTAAGCATACCTTTAATCTGTGGTTGACACATTTAATGAGGTTTCAGAGGGCTTTTCATGAAAAGTTAGACCTTAAATGCAAAAGACTATTTGCATCTGCACTGTGTCAATGTGTTTGCAATCAATTATATAAACCCGTTCACCGAGGTACAAGCAAACCATTGGTATGAACCCTATTTTAAGAAGGTCCTATAAGAACAGTTCATTTTCCAATGCTACTGCAAACTAAGAAGAAATGTGGACTACACATCAGGTTTTGACCTACAGTATGTTAATTTAGAAGAACTTTTGCCTGTCCACGTAATACAAACCAACTTCTCTTCAAATGAGTTGGTTTTATATTCCAGTTAAACTGCCATATCTGCTGCTTAATTGGTAAATTGTCCCTGATGAACGAGAGAAACTATTTTAAGCTCTTGATTGCTGTCAAATTAATTTTATTGACCTCAAGTTCATTTTAATACAATCCTGGTTTATTGAAGCCCTAAACGTTTGGCTTCGGGGGAATATGTAATAAAATATAATTATTGTTGCATGACATTTTCATGAAGCACTAATTAATGTGGCATTTTCAGAGCAATTTAAACGTAGGCCCGAACCCTTCACTACAACATTACCGTGACAACCATGGAGGGATTTGCAATAGGTTCTATCATGAATGCTGAAAGGATTCCGTACTGCATCTGTTCTTGAAGCAAATACTAAATTGCTGTAAACAAAAGGTATAGAGACAGAAAGGAGAATACACCATTCTTATTTGATCAAACTCAAAGTACTGGACACAATATTTCATTTAAATAACTTTTAATATTCCTCAAACAAGCCGATGACTCAGAAGGTCCATTTTCACAGTGCTTTCAGAGGCACAGATGCCAAAATGATACAATTTAAATAATTTTATTCTAAGTCAGTGGTAGGCAACATGACACAGTATACTTAAGGGGCCACATGTGTAGCCCTCAAGCCCACAAAAGATTTTATATATACCACAGGAACCCACCCCCCCCCCCCCCCCCCCCGCCTGTGGCTCACCAATGTTCTAATTATTTATTGTAATTCAGCACACGTATTGTCACACATTTATTAAGTACTGTACTTCAATGCCAGAGGGGCCAGCAAAACATTGGCACCTAAGGGGTTAGAGCAACAATAGCCTCTGTTGAAAACTTCACATTTCTTCCTTTACAGAATCAGAATAAGGGTCTATAAGCCCTCCGAGGTGAAGAATTGCACGTTTTCTGCATGTAGTGTGTTAAAATGTCCTGACCAACGTTTGCTTTAAGGAACATGTGTGAATTTGAGTAGCACATTCTATCAATGGTGCCACCTATGCCAGGATCACCAATCGGAACATTTCAGGCCAAGACCACACTGATTCTGTAAATAAAACTAAAAGCATTGTATAAACCAGGGGAAGTGCTGCTTCAAACATGATGCAAGAGTGTTGCACATTACCATCACCTTGCCATCTGTAGCACCGCTTGGACTGCACCTTAGGTGTGGACTTCCAAGCATTATGTTCATAATATATGATACCATATTGTTACCAACATAGGATACCATATTGTTACCACTGAACTTCATTTGATAGCAGCTGGACGTTGGGGGTGTTAAATAAAACCCAAGCTTTTTGCGTCAGTTGGGATTGCCAACATGCTTTCATCTTTATATGGATAGCATACAATTTGAGAGGATCTTCCATATTAACACTCTGTTTCTGTAGAGGCATTGTCTTGCTTTGTTTTTTTGTCCTCTACTACGCTACCACATGCCACCACAATGTTCATGACACTGCTAGCTTGCCCGGGTCTTTCTAACTTATCCATTAACGACCGCGATTTTCTGGAGTAGCTATGTAAACTCTTCGATCTTGGAGAAGCAATTCCACAAGTCTTGTCTGACATTACAGACAGTAGGTTTTCTGTCTTTGTCCTTTCTGTGAAGGGTGTATAGGGATAAGAAGCACTGATACCTATATCCCCAATGTCACAGTCATCGTCTGTGTCTGCTAATAAAGGCTTCAGCTCTGCGTGGATCGCAGCTTCTGATACAATATTCGGAAGCTCTGGACTCTGCTTGCGAGAAATGTCTCCTTGGTAATTCCACTGGTCGGCCCACTCTTCCAGTGTGGTGGGACACACTTGGTCCATGATTGTGCTGTATTCTGCTGTCCAATTGTTAACCCCACCAACCAGTTTTCCTCCCTGTGTAAATATAAAACTTCTAGATTTGGTCATGGTTGTTTGACAGGCATTACATGACTGACCAGGATAATACTGCATAGCTTTTGACTTCTCCAAAGGGTAGGATATAGTAGCTTCCAACTTCGTCCTTTCTACTGTGAAATTAGAGTTGGCAAAATCTGTGTTAGTAACTCCTGCTACCGACTGTCCATTCATGATGACATCAGCTTGCTTTAAACTTTGGTTACTTGAGTCTTCCGTGTTAATATGCTGCTCATCACCTTCTGCAACACAAATATCCAAACAGGAAATCGGCCTCGTAATTTGTGACACAATCCCTAAGGTAACCTTATTAAAGTCTTTTGTACCAACAGCATTAGTGCTCGAAGCATAACGGAGACTTCCTTGTCGCTGTGGGATTAATTGTGTCTTCTGATCTTCTCCACCTTTCTCGGTCTTCATTCCAAAAGAGTAGGCTTTCCTACGCAACCCCAATGCTGGTGACATAGAACCTGTGCTGTCATCGCATGTTACCTCATCTGCCTCCACATGGTATTTGTAGATGCTGTTGCCATCCGAGCTGTTTACACTTCCTTGTCGGAGGAGATAGGCTGCATCGCAGTCTGAAGATGCTCGTGAACGTACATGGACCAGCTCTGATTTATCTATGCCCACAAGCTTTTCCAGAGCATTCACCATTCTTCCGGAAAGTTCTTCCAGTTGAGAAAGTCGAAGGTCTACAGTTTGAAGAGATGCCTTCATGAAATGCTCCCTTTCGTTCACCTCTTCTAACCGCATGGACATATTTTCAACTCTGCAAAGTGAAATGTGAAATGGTTCAATACACAGACACAACTAAAATGTACAGTTAAAAATACTACAAAATTGCAGCCTAGCTCCTAAATCCAGTAAAATGGTGCTGGATTGTAAGGAATTGATTGTACAGATGGTTTGTGGGGCTTGAAGCAGGAATACTACTAATTTTGAATTCTTTTATACATGCTTCTTAAATTACTTCAACTGTATGTAGCTCCCCCCTTTTTCATTGGGACAACCAATGGCGGTTAAGAGGTTAACCCCCCCCCCCCCTCGGTTAACTGGTATAGTTACTCTCATTTTCAGGTCACCTGGTATACGGAGACTTTGCAAGTTATAGCCACGCCCACTTTCTGAAAGGTATCTAGTGACATCATGGGACGTTTCTAGAATCAGGTTACAGTAGGTAACAGAAAGTGGAGGAGCCTCACAGTTAAGTGTAAGTCGTGTTCAATGGTATAGCTTTGTGTAATAATGATGCCCTGTCAACTTTATTGTGTTTAGTTAGGGAACATGCCCCTGTAACTAGGTCCCTTAGTAGAGGCCAACATTGGGTCTCATCCAAGTGGGAGGCAAAAGCATGGTGCTCCATAGAGGGTCTTTAGCACAAGGGTTTCATTGCACTACTATAGATAGGCTGGCATTAGGACCAGTCCATCTGGCCTAAGTTAAATACTTACGGATCGGAGGATGAGCCCACACCTACCTACAGTATGACAAATGCACTCTGAACAAACGGCAGAGAAGCAACTAGTAGCTTGATAGTAAATGACTAAGAATGTGCCTCCCCTGTGTGGTAGTAAGCGCTGCTAAGGGGATAAAGCTTAAGAAGAATATGCCTCCCTAGAGTAGAATGAAAGCTACCAGTGATGAATCCTGAAGTAACGCACCATTTGTCCACATGGGTGTCCAACGTGAACTGTGTAACCCCAAGTATGTAAATAAAGCGTGTGTTTTTATATAAAAGTACCTGATGCCCTTTTTTCACCTAATTGCCTTCAGCCCAGCCCTGCATGGATCCAGCACCCTGAATGGTATGAAAGACTGAGCACCACCAACATATAATCTATTCTGATGTACACTCCTAAGCAGCTGGGGGAGGAGGTGTTACATGTAGGTTCATACTGACCAACATTTGACAGCTACTTTCATAGATGAAAATTCAGAAGATTTGTAAAAAAAAAAAAAATTGGGATTAGGAAATCATTTTCTCGGAGCCAGCAGATAAATAATAACGTTTTCAGATAAAACGCAGGGTATCCCCCTCATAAATAATGAGAATTGGTCAGCATGTATGGGTTCCTTCCCACATAGCAAGACCAAAGACATTTTGTAATAAGGGATTTTTACAGTAGGTTCAGCAGTTGTCAAGTCCTAAGGAAATCAAAATGGCTGCCGGATGCAACAATACCGGCCAGCAAGTCAGTGAGAAGAACACTGCTATGATGCATAGCATTCCTGCACGGATTGACAAGCAACTATATTGGGCATCAGGATGTTTCCGGTAAAAAAGCCTGGAAACTTTGAACTTCCTGGAAATAAGGAGTCAAAGGTTTTTATCTGATTCAGATTATATAAATGTCAGACTGGTTGTACTGCTTATTTATCCTATTCGTCTCTCTTTCGGTCTACTGCTATAGAGCCAAAAAACAATGGTATGAGGACACTTACACAGTGTTCCAAGTACTAAAAAGATGGAATAAGCCACAGGCTTGTGGCACACGTACAACTGTAATATTCTTCATTATAAAAAGCACATTTTTTTTTTGATCGAAAAACCTGTTTCAGTGTCCAGGTTGGTCTCCTTTCTAAAGTGCACCCATTTATTTTATTTTAAACCCCCTATTTAATGGGAGTAATGCCAGATAAGCCTCAGCCAATTAAAATTTTAAATCTTCCATACTAATTTAAGAAGTTTCCGCCACTGCGCTTTTAATCAGAATCTTCAGTCAGCCACACAGTACCTTTCTGATGTGACTCGGATGCGTTCATCATTGGAAGACTGCTGCTCGTCCTCCTTCTCCTGGAAATATTCCTCCACGCACTGCTCTTCAAACTCATACAGTTTCTTCAGCTCCTCGTCATTTAGGAACAACTCTGTGCAGAATTGCAAAGCATATTCAGTTGTATACGGGTACCGTGCATGCTAGTAATTCTTCAATCTGCATATACCCTTTTAGGGAGGGGAAAACATTTTATACGGCTATAGGAAGAGTTGAGGGAGCAATGGTGAGGCATACGTTGTAATGGGATCCAACAGATTATATACCTTTGGTTGTAATTTTCCCCTGCTTAAAAAAAACACCTACTCTGAGCGGCTATAAACATCTTTGGCTATTATCTTTAAGTTATATGGTACCAACATATTCCCCAGCGCAGTACAACTGGGGAGGGAGGAATATAACATTATTTCAAACTTTTTGTAACGCACCAAGAAAACTCTGTACTAGAGCGCGTGTAGGATCAAGGGGGAGATCACCCATCCCAGACCTAAAGCCGGGACCTAACGAAAACATGTAGGGGAATGACGAGGAAGACCAACAAAGGGCGGAAAACACAAACGGGAGCCGGAAGGTTGGCTGCCAGAATATTAGGGTCTGGATGCCATGATTTCTTTAAAAAGGAAGGTTTTTAATTCCTTTCTGAATGGAAGCAAAACATCCTGATTTCTTAAAGCTTCAGGGAGCTTATTCCATAGTCTTGGGTCGTCTCTTGAAAAAGCTCTGTCTCCAGCTTTATTGACCTTGAGGCTCAATCAGTTGAGAGTCAATGGCAGATCTAAGGGCCCGATTAAGGGGTGTTACTGATCAGGCAGTTCTGAAGGTTAAGGGGGGGAGAGGGGAGAAGTGGTGCAAGACCATAGATAGCCTTAAAGGCAAGTGTCAAGATCTTAAAATGATCCCTTTGCTCCACGGGAGCCAGTACAGATCTTGTAATACCGATGTGATCTCTCCGTGCTTTACCTGCTATAAGATGGACAGTGGCGTTTTGCACCAAATGCAGGGCTTTGAAATAATATTTTTGGAGACCCATCAGCAGAGAAATTGAAAAATCCAGTCTGGAGCAGACCAAGGCCTGTGCCACTATTTGTAGATTGGTTATCAAGACGGACATTGTGTGACAAAAGAGTACAAACTGAGACAATAGGAAGGACATCTCTGCCCCAATGAGCTGACAATCTAGAATGTGCTCAGAATTAAATGTGGGAAACATGATTAAGAAGTTTCTCACATTTTACGTGGAACAAAAGGGATTTGAACCTACACTGACGTCTCAGAACGTTGGCTATGTTGCCTCCTTAATTAGACCCTTTATCACATACTCAGTCCCCTGTCGCGCTCATCCTGGTCCCCTTCCCGTTTCTTCTTGCAGCGGCAGCAGATACGCTTCAGAATGATGTACAGGTGGCTGAGGATAATCATGGGAGGTGGTAACACAGGTCGGTCGTGAAAAGTCATGATGAGCTGGTAGCGCTGGAACTTCCACACTTGGTTTGAAATGGACTTTACTTCAAAAAAGGTATTACTGTAAGAAAAAGTAGAATATGTTAACAGGGCGCCAGTCTTTCCCTCTGATAAATAGCCATTTGTGGGAGAGCCCTATGCCCTATGCCCTGTGTCAAAATTACTAATAATACAGGGCCATATTTACTAAGCAGTCTTCTGCAATAAGACACCTTCTGGTGCTGGACAGCACCGTGCAGCCCGTTCAAGTCAATAGGGTGTAAGGTGTCGTCCAGCGCAGAAAGATAAATGAAGGTCATAATATCATACATTATCTTGTCATAATATTGAGAACAAGAAGAGTATGTTTTAATAGAAATATAATGTTAGTTCCCATTACTGTCCTGAGTGTTGTTCAGCACTTTACACGTCAAAAATATCCCAATACTCTCATTCATTTCAAATGACCAATTCTATTCAATACAATTTGCAAATAGGTTTACTATACAGTATGTGGACTAAAAATTCTAATGGTAACAGAAACATTAAGTATTTATGATTACATCTTATACCAGTGATAATGAGGCATTTCATTAGCCTAGACCGGGGGTCTGCAACCTTTCAAGGAAGAAGAGCCTTTTTCTTTTTTTCTTTGACCAAACTAATTTGGGTGCTGCAGCACATGTGAATATGAATATACCCCCACACATGATACATACATATGCTGTACACACACTGTCCTCTCTCACTCTCCCCCTCTCCCCCTCTCTCCTCTCACCCTCTCCTCTCTCTTACTCTCCTCTCCTCTCTCTTACTCTCCCCCACTCCCCCCCATACACTCAATTCTTCTGCCACCCACACTCAATTCTCCCTCCCCTCACTCCTCTCACTCAATTCAAGTCTTTTACCTTGGGGCACAGTGAGAGGCCTGCTGTGGTCCCGCATTGCTGGAATGGCCATGCAGTGCCCCGCGCCGACAAGGTAAACAGGTGAGGGAGGGATTGGCCACAGGGTGAGGACTCGCTCCCTGCAGCCAGAACGCCAATGTGTGTCCGACCTCTGGCTAGGCCCAACTTCCAGCACTGGCCTAATCCCCTGACAGAGCCACATGTATTTACTCAAAGAGCCGCAGGTTGCAGACTCCTGGCCTATGCTCATGGCTACTGTCCCACGCTCACAGTCACTCATACCAACCATTGTGGGCAAACACTGCCATCTACAGCACTTAGTCCCTCACCTGCTGTCTCTGTAAGTCTCCCAACATACCACTTAGATTGTAAGCTCTCTGGGACAGGGATTTCCTTTCCTATTGTATGATGTTATTTGCTGCACTTATTGTATTATAATTCCCTGTACTGTACTGTCTCTTTTGTAAAGTGCAGAGTGCACTATATAAATAAAGATATACATACATAATGCATAACAATTGTGGCTACTTATTTTTTTTAAATACCGCGAAAGTGTGGCAATATAATGCCAGCAAACAGCATCAGATTTAGCATAGAAAAAGTAATGGGATTTATTTCCATTGATAAACCTAGTACTGTTTTTTTCACCAGTTTGGAGACTGGATAACCTCCAATGGGATGTGTGAAATTCCATTGTAGCTTTCCCTGTGGCAAATGGGTCCCTGGCGTACTATTGAGTCTCCTCCAGGACTCCCTTTACCTTATGTTACATTTTACTTGCAGCTCTTATTTCCACTGTTTCTACTTTATTTTTCCTGTACTGTACTGTGTATACTGTTGGCACTAGATCAATATAACTCTACATACATATTTCCCATGTTTTTAGGGACCAGAGTGGGGAAGTAGTGAAAACAGAATGCGGGTTTGCACAGGAAACCTGTCAGAGTCTTGAGTCGGGTCACAACCTACGGTATTCAAAACTCAATGCAACAGGAACGTTGAACTATTACCTGTGCCTATACTACACATACAGTATTTGTTACCGCAGATCCTTACTATGAAAGCCTGACAAAGATTGAAATACTGTAGTTGAATAGAAAAGTTGCCGTAAATGTTACTTATTCACATATTTTTGTATTTTGTTTTCAAATAAACAAAATATGTGCTACCAGATTAGTTAAAGTTTTAGAGTTTTTATATTTTTCACCATAAGTATTTCCTTTCCTTTCTATTTATTCTGTTATCTTGCACACCAGGGATATTTTTCATGTATTTTTTAAGTTTTGGGGAGTTACTTTTTTATTCAAAGCAAAAAAAAAAAAGACTCTTTTTTTTTTTTAACATTTATTAAATAGGTGTTATATGTTATACATGGTGTTACCAGCCTGACTCCATCATCATGATATTGATGTTTCTTTTGCATTTTTTGTTGGAAGCACGAATTTAAAGATGACCTTTTTCATTACCAGCACCTGAATCTCCTAAATCCAAATAAACAAATGATTGAACACACATGCAGACACACTGAAGAACGTAAACTACACACACTAACACATTGATACACGTACAGACACACATTAGCACACTGATACACATACAGATATACATACAGACACACATTAGCATACTGATACATATACAAATACACATTAGCACACTGATACATATAGAGACACACATTAGCACACAGATACACATACAGACACACATTAGCACACAGATACACATACAGACACACATTAGCACACTGATACATATACAAACATACATTAGCACACTGATACACATACAGACACACATTAGCACACAGATACACATACAGACACACATTAGCACACAGACACACATTAGCACACAGATACACATACAGACACACATTAGCACACAGATACACATACAGACACACATTAGCACACTGATACACATACAGACACACATTAGCACATTGATACACATACAGACACACATTAGCACATTGATACACATACAGACACACATTAGCACTCTGATACACATACAGACACACATTAGCACACTGATACACATACAGACACACATTAGCACACTGATACACATACAGACACACATTAGCACACAGATACACATACAGACACACATTAGCACACAGATACACATACAGACACACATTAGCACACTGATACACATACAGACACACATTAGCACACTGATACATATACAAATACACATTAGCACACTGATACATATAGAGACACACATTAGCACACAGATACACATACAGACACACATTAGCACACTGATACACATACAGACACACATTAGCACACTGATACATATACAAATACACATTAGCACACTGATACATATAGAGACACACATTAGCACACAGATACACATACAGACACACATTAGCACACAGATACACATACAAACACACATTAGCACACTGATACATATACAAACATACATTAGCACACTGATACACATACAGACACACATTAGCACACAGATACACATACAGACACACATTAGCACACAGACACACATACAGACACACAGATACACATACAGACACACATTAGCACACAGATACACATACAGACACACATTAGCACACTGATACACATACAGACACACATTAGCACATTGATACACATACAGACACACATTAGCACATTGATACACATACAGACACACATTAGCACTCTGATACACATACAGACACACATTAGCACACTGATACACATACAGACACACATTAGCACACTGATACACATACAGACACACATTAGCACACAGATACACATACAGACACACATTAGCACATTGATACACATACAGACACACATTAGCACACTGACACACACACAAACACACATTAGCACACTGATACACATACAGACACACATTAGCACATTGATACACATACAGACACACATTAGCACACTGATACACATACACACACACTAACACATTGATACACATACAGACACACATTAGCACGTTGATACACATACAGACACACAGTAACACACTGATACACATACAGACACACATTAGCACACTGATACACATACAGACACACATTAGCACACTGAAATACATACAGACACACATTAGCACACTGATATACATTAGCACACTGATACACATACAGACACACATTAGCACACTGATACACATACAGACACACCTTAGCACATTGATACACATACAGACACACATTAGCACACTGATACACATACAGACACACATTAGCACACAGATACACATACAGACACACATTAGCACATTGATACACATACAGACACACATTAGCACACTGACACACACACAAACACACATTAGCACACTGATACACATACAGACACACATTAGCACATTGATACACATACAGACACACAGTAGCACACTGATACACATACACACACACTAACACATTGATACACATACAGACACACATTAGCACGTTGATACACATACAGACACACAGTAGCACACTGATACACATACAGACACACATTAGCACACTGATACACATACAGACACACATTAGCACACTGAAATACATACAGACACACATTAGCACACTGATATACATTAGCACACTGATACACATACAGACACACATTAGCACACTGATACACATTAGCACACTGATACACATACAGACACACATTAGCACAATGATACACATACAGACACACATTAGCACACTGATACACATACAGACACACAGTAGCACACTGATACACATACAAACACACAGTAGCACACTGATACACATACAGACACACATTAGCACATTGATACACATACAGACACACATTAGCACATTGATACACATACAGACACACATTAGCACACTGATACAAATACAGACACACATTAGCACACAGATACACATACAGACACACATTAGCACACAGATACACATACAGACACACATTAGCACACAGATACACATACAGACACACATTAGCACACAGATACACATACAGACACACATTAGCACACTGATACACATACAGACACACATTAGCACATTGATACACATACAGACACACATTAGCACACTGATACACATACAGACACACATTAGCACACTGATACACATACAGACACACATTAGCACACAGATACACATACAGACACACATTAGCACATTGATACACATACAGACACACATTAGCACACTGACACACACACAAACACACATTAGCACACTGATACACATACAGACACACATTAGCACATTGATACACATACAGACACACATTAGCACACTGATACACATACACACACACTAACACATTGATACACATACAGACATACATTAGCACGTTGATACACATACAGACACACAGTAACACACTGATACACATACAGACACACATTAGCACACTGATACACATACAGACACACATTAGCACATTGATATACATTAGCACACTGATACACATACAGACACACATTAGCACACTGATATACATTAGCACACTGATACACATACAGACACACATTAGCACACTGATACATATACAGACACACATTAGCACACTGATACACATACAGACACACATTAGCACACTGATACACATACAGACACACAGTAGCACATTGATACACATACAGACACACATTAGCACACTGATACACATACAGACACACATTAGCACACTGAAATACATACAGACACACATTAGCACACTGATATACATTAGCACACTGATACACATACAGACACACATTAGCACACTGATACATATACAGACACACATTAGCACACTGATACACATACAGACACACATTAGCACACTGATACACATACAGACACACAGTAGCACATTGATACACATACAGACACACATTAGCACACTGATACACATACAGACACACATTAGCACACAGATACACATACAGACACACATTAGCACATTGATACACATACAGACACACATTAGCACACTGACACACACACAAACACACATTAGCACACTGATACACATACAGACACACATTAGCACATTGATACACATACAGACACACAGTAGCACACTGATACACATACACACACACTAACACATTGATACACATACAGACACACATTAGCACGTTGATACACATACAGACACACAGTAGCACACTGATACACATACAGACACACATTAGCACACTGATACACATACAGACACACATTAGCACACTGAAATACATACAGACACACATTAGCACACTGATATACATTAGCACACTGATACACATACAGACACACATTAGCACACTGATACACATTAGCACACTGATACACATACAGACACACATTAGCACAATGATACACATACAAACACACATTAGCACACTGATACACATACAGACACACATTAGCACACTGATACATATACAGACACACATTAGCACACTGATACACATACAGACACACATTAGCACACTGATACACATACAGACACACAGTAGCACACTGATACACATACAAACACACAGTAGCACACTGATACACATACAGACACACATTAGCACATTGATACACATACAGACACACATAAGCACACTGATACACATACAGTATAGACACACTGATTCACAGTCTAAACACAGACGCACTGATATATACATTGGTACTGACACACTGGACCATCCATGCATACATCAAAATTCCCACAGACCTACACATGCTTACATACTGTTATGTGCTGTGGAAATGATTAGACTGCTTTTTGCTTATATGTTTAGCTACACCCGTGTAAATACATGTTTCTGCAATTTTGCTCCTTTCAACCCGGGAACACAGACACCAGATGGCAGAATTCTACATGGGCGTAGTTTTCTGCCATGTGAAATTGCTTCATTAGAAGGAGTAGGCTTAGTTTGGGCTGTGCTTTGCTTTCTTAATAAGCTTATATTACCATCTGCTTTTCCTTAAACAGTAACTGTTTGTCTTCTGAAGGTCGCCAAGCAAATTCTAGGAAATGCTGTTAGACTAACAGTTGGCTCCTATCTGCAAAAATTATTCAAATCCTCCATCTGAAATTATTACATTTTTTTCCCCAGAAATGTTATCTCCAGTCATTAGTTATTATTTTCAAAGAAAATAAACTATAAACTAATATTTGTTGTTCCTTACATTTCTTGCTTTAGCACACAATGTATTACTTCCTGGTAAAACATTTTTATAAATAAAAATAAATGTACTTTATACCCAGGCAAAAATAATAGTGGTTGTATGCTCAATGATTTTGAACTTAACTCAAATGGTAGTATTCTATGTAAATAAATAACTCCTTTAGAATCAATTTACTATCTTAAAATCCATGTCAGCATCTCGTGTCCCTAATGTAATGAGCAGCTATGACATCTATTTTACACTATACGTGCCCTCATTTGGATTTACTCAGTAGATGTTCGGATGTAGATCAGTCTCATTCATTCTTTTGCATATTAATATGTAGTAGTATTATTTCTTGAGTAGCACTTGACAAAGAACTTTCAGGTATAACAAGTCCCTGTCTAAAAGAGCTTACAATCTAATTAGTGTGCCAGAGACACCGAGCGATAAATGACCTTGCCCAAGGTCACAAGGAGAGTTGACTGAACATAATAGACAGGGGAGCTTTGTGTAATGAAGTTAGAACTTTCTTTTGCTACAATGTTATTTATAGACTAGGTAGCTGTGCTGTATCAGAATTTGAGCTGATGAAGGTACTTTATTGAAGGGTGGACATAAGAGCTTGTTTCAGGGAACAGGGGGATTATAGAGTATTAGTTTTATCATGAGTTGTCTAAGGTGACCCCATGGCTTTATTATTATTTATGTATTACACTAGAATTAATCAAAACCACATTACTGTCTACTGGTTACTGTGTTAATTTAAATAACCCAAAGGTGAAATAAGGCCGTTCACTATAAGTGCTGCCGGTACATTTGAGTAAATATGGATACCCCTGTCTCCCAATCAGCCGGGTGGAAGGTTGCTATTTATTTCTCAATATTGCAGAACTGTGAACTCACTTGAACACTGCAATTAACAGGTTAACCAGAAGAATGTTTGCCACCAAAAGATAACACGCCATAATGGCTGGAGTAAGCCACGCTCCGGGTATACAGGGAGGCAGGCGTTTTCCATCCTCATCATACAGATTATCACCACAGGGAGCTGCAAAAAATACATAGCAAAACACTATCAATATCCTATTTGACTATTATATTCCACTAGCTGTACCCGATGTAACATACGCCGATCTAGCAGATCTTAAAGGTTATTAATTAAATGTTCATACATTCATTTTTTTTAACTTATATTTTTTAATCAAAGATTTCTCTTAAGACTCAATTGCCAATGTCTGGGTTCTTTTCCAACACTACACTAAGTGAATTAAACGATCTGACTCTTGATATCGCAACATAGAATTGTCCATGATTGAAAACCGGCTTAGGTGGGTAAAGGCATATTTTATCCAACGTTTGGCCTTGTGACTTATGATTGTCATTGAAAAAGCCAATCTTATGTGAATTTTTTTTTTGTTCGAAACTGAATGGTAAATTTGTGTCTGATGGAATGAGTGGGATTCTGGTAAGACTGTTTCAGAATTCTTCCGGGAATACAAGTTGATCAGCAGTATCATCACTCACCATAGTATCCACGCTTTGCTGTAGTGATCAGTATGATGATAATATAAGTACAGTATGTACCCAATTTGTCAGGTTTTTTATACAACCACATCACGATCTTATAAACATTTCCTAACACTTTGCTTTATATTACAAAATATTAATACGTTTGCTGGCAATGGCCATACCATGTTGAACACACCAGTTCTTGGCCGATCACTGAAGTTAAGCTACAGCAAAGCGTGGATACTATTGTGCAAAAAAAACCAGAAATTGACAATTGTGTTTTTAGAAAAATCTTTGATTTAAAAATGTATGTTAAAAAAAAATACTGTTCCCAAGCTGTCACCTATCCAAGAACTAACCGCACCCGATGTTGCTTAACTTCGGAGATAGGACGATCAGGTTCCTAAGCAGCATGATAACGGCTCCTACTTAATGTTTCAGTTCATAAGGAGGTATTCTGGTTGCACAATCATAGCCAAGCTTTTCTGTAGTGATCAGTATGATATATATATATATATATATAGTTGACAAATCACCAAAAAATCTACTCGCCACACAAAAAAATTTACTCGCCACCTAGTACCAAACGTGTGCTGCTTGGGCCAATATTTACTCGCCCGGGGGTTAAATCCACTCGCCCGGGGCGAGCAAATGTATAGGTTTGTCGAACACTGTATATATATATATATATATATATATATATATATATATATATATATATATATATATATATATATATAGTTATATACTGTATATCTCAGATTTAAGGATGTCTGCAACAACCTGAATGCCTCCTCATGAACTAAAACATAAAGTAGGAGCAATTATCATGCTCCTTAGAAACCTAATGTCATTGAGAGGACCATGTAATGGAACAAGACTTACTGTTACTCAAATACAAACACACACACACTATATATATATATATTTTTCCGGCCTTTAAAATCTAACATTAGTGGAAAATAGGCACCCTTTTGACTTTCATTACAATAGGTCATTACACATCCAGCAATTAGCAATTAAAATGGATCCCCCACTTAGACTTACGATTAATCTCCATTGCATAGACTGCTCAGAAAAGAGAAGGCCCGTATAAAAAAGAGAGAAAGATAGAAAAGACAGATGAGAATGAACAAAGAATAAATAAACAGGTTAAAAAAAAAAAAACAAGTCAGATCAGAAATACAAGACCAAGCACAGATTGAATATCAGTATTTTATCATAAAGAAACAAAATTAGACATGATATGAAGCAAGAAAACAGTTACAATATGATGCCGGCAGATGATCAATTTATAATAATGCAATTATCAAGGGCAGAGGGCATCTACCAGGCTTGCAAGCAGGGTTGCCACCACTCCGGGTTTGACCCAGAGATTACGGGTTTTGGCTAGGTATCACCGGGCTACGGGTTGAGATATGAAATCTCCAGATTACTGCAGGGCCTGCTGGGATGTTTGGTGCAGAGACAGGTGCAGGGCGTCGGCTCTTACCTTTGCCGGCGACGGCATCGTCCGGCGTCATCTCCCCCCCTCCCCCGCGTGGTCCTGTCAAGATGGCTCATTGACGTCAAATAGCGTCGGGTTACCATGTCCATTTGACGTCGCGGAGCCATCTTGACGGGACCCTGCAGGGGGAGATGCCGGCGCCGGAGAAGGTAAGACAGTTAAATATATAAATAAAACGTTGGGGGGGAAAAAAAGCTCTAGGTTATCATTGTAAAGCAAGTGGCAGCCCTGCTTGCAAGGTACTAAAAATATTTTTTTAAATACTGTAACCGGGCTAGGCATATTATTATCAGCAATACTGCATTCCACCTTTTTTTCTTATTATTTTTTATATGTAAAGCATGTGACAATGTATAATTCTACATTCTAACCTAAGCTGGCAATCGTTTGGTGCTCCTACATTATAAATCTGTAACAATCCTGATTGTGTGCCTAACGAAATGGCCGCCTTCTGACTCTGTGCTGCAGTCTGAAATGCTGCAGCTGATATGTAACATTATATTACTACGTGTAACACGTTATTGTTACAGCTTTCAGAGTAATAGACAGTCTGCTGTTTGGAACAGAGCAACAGATCTGTTTGTGATACTTTGTTGCCAAAGCGTGGAGCTCAAAAAGGTGCATGTCAGCCTGTTTCAAAAGAAGAAGTGTATATGACTTTCTAAATGGTTTCTGTAGCAACCAAAAAATTGACAGTACATTACTAAAAATCATTAAAAATGTTATTAGGAGTTAAAAACAATTGAAGACAGTTTTACCTAATAGTACAGAACTGATTTATTTAAAAAAAATAAACAAGTAGGATTTTTCCTGTTTTGCTGCTTAAAGATGGGACTGAGAATGCAGTTGCTGTAGTAATACTGTACAGTCTCCGTAATGCCCCCTCCAGCACAGGAGAATTGCAGAGATCCTATTGATGGCTTAGGTACCAGCTGATCATTATTATGCAGCACAATAGTTATGGTAATATGGTTATAGTGTGCAATAAGTACAACAGAAGCACTGATTTATAAGAAACTATTCATTGTATTTCTGAAATGATGTAAATCTGAATGCTAAGGGAAAATAACTAAATTTTGTTATTCCCCTAATAAATTGTGCACAAATAAAGCAGTTCAATTATTGAATCCCCTTACTGCTCGACAGATCTAAGCATTGCTGTAATGGGGTTCATATATGTCCTGCCATATGACTCTGCTTTGGATTGCTAAAATTGTGTTGGTAAGAAACACAATGAATTAAAGCCGCAGTTCAGTCTTTTTTTTTATTTCAATAGTTTCATGTGTGCAATCTCTCATTACCTAAAAACTGTATAGCTGCCAGTCAATTCGTTCTCCATGTATTGATTGGCGAAATCTTTAGAGCTGGCATATGTTTTTCCTCTCCTTCTGTCTCTCAGTGGAAGCTCATGAATATTCATGAGCACTCCTGCACTGACATGTGCTAGAGGGAGGGCAGGGCTGACAAAGGGGTGTGCCAGGGCTTGTGACAGGACATGAAGGGGCAGTGCCTTAGCAAATGGCTGTTAAAATAGAATACAAGAAAATTGGTCTTTCAAAGTTGTTTTTTTAAAAACAGAAAATGCTAAAAGTATTTTTTCTTACTACAGAACTGATTTATTAAAAAAAAAACACACATGCAGGATATTGCCTGAACTGCAGCTTTAATGCGAAGACCTACATTAGTGGTGTCACAGTACTTGTCAGCTTTGAGTTAAGAAGTCTAACTACTGTGTGTGTGATTGGTGTGCTAACATTCAGAGTCTAGTCCTCACCGTATGCAGAAACAAGGAATCCCATTGTATCTTATGGGAACTGATTTTTGTATAAATCAGGTGCAATGTTTTGCTCCAGCTTTGCAGCTCAAAGACTTTATCTCCCCATGTTTCATAATAAATAGGTGTGTCGCATGTAGATATTAGGTTTAAAGCAGCAATCCAAGATGCTCGTTTTTCTTCTAAAATATATAAACTTTTTGAGCTGCAGCCCTTTCTGGGAGCCGCAGCATTCCCCCCCACCCCACTCCCAAAAGCTCGGTGTCAAGTGACATCGCAGGTCATGTGATGTCACGTTGCATGACCCAACCGCGTCAGTTGAGCTGCGTTGTCATGGCAACGCATCGCCGAAGACCCGACTGGCAGCACTTAAGTGAGTTACAGAGGCCTCACGCCTCCCCCGGTATTTAATTTAAATGCCATGGGGAAGTGCGCGAGGCCCCTGTAACCGCCCACGCTCCCCCTACAAATTCTACCGCCCCCCCTGGAAGGTGCGCACCCCAGTTTGCACACCGCTGATATACTGTATTGAGCTCTATAACCTCCACATTTCCTGTGAAAATTACAAGTTTCATTCCAAGTATTTTCCGGTGTGGGGAAAAAACAATACGGTTATCAAGTCAGCCTCATTCTGGTGACCCAATAGAAAGCTGTGATGTCATTGGGACATGATTTCATGAACTCCTATTGGTTAATCCTGATGGCAAAGGTTTTTTTTTTCTCTTTCTCACTTAGTAGAAATTAAAAATCTGAATAAATCAGGAACCAGGGGGTTACCGAAGCTGAAAATACTATGGTTCAGTAAAGGAAAAAGTGTATTACTGGGGAGGTTACAGCTCAGGGAAAACAATGGAAGTGATGTATCAAGGCCCTTTAGAGCAAAATGGACATTGATTGTAATTTTAAAATGTGCCCCAATGTGTGTCACCTTGTTATTTATGTATTTATACAATGTGTTACCAGGAAGTAATACATTGAGAGTTACCTCTCGTTTTCACGTATGTCCTGGGCACATCAGTTATGATGACAGATACATGGTTACAAATACATGGTTACAAATACATGGTAACATTAAATTAACAGAGTTATATATCATATTTAGTCACCTTGCTTGAACATTTACAGATAATATATGATTATAGAAGTATGAAACAGTTACAGCCCAGATTAAAATGTGAGACAGTTTTCGTTTTGAAAGAATTTAGACTGGTGGCGGCTTGGAGAGTCTCTGGTAGATTGTTGCAGGTGTGAGATGATTTTGGGAGTGTCAATAAGAGAAGTTGGGGAGGTGTTAGATGAGGCGCACACTATAACGTGTAACATCAAATTATATATTGCATTTGTTTTTATCTTTTATTTGCATGAAACTAATTTGCCAAGTCTCAAAAGGTGTAATCTTCTCTGGCTAAGAATTTGTGTCACATATTGGAAACACTTTCATGCATTTGATGCAAACACAAGTCATACATCAAAACAAACTTCTCTCTGCACTTTCCTTGCTTGGATAAATCAGAGTGAAGTATAAACTAAACCTCTCTGGCTAACAAACCTGCCAGTACTGCAGGCCTCTGTCATCAGATGTAGCCACAGGCAGCAGTAAGCTACATGCACTGTGAAAGTCTACATGCATATTTCATGGGCTTGATTCCAAGTACTCCTTTATTGGACAAAAAAAAGAGAATCCAGACGGAGCACAGGCACACTGAACGGAAAGGATCCCTATCTCATGCACTCAATGTCTGTATGGGAATGATGCCTTACATAAAGTTGTCACATACACAATTAAAGCTGCAGTTCAAGCAATATCCTGCATGTGTGTTTTTTTTTAATAAATCAGTTCTGTAGTAAGAAAAAATACTTTTAGCATTTTCCGTTTTAAAAAACAAAACTTTGAAAGACCAATTTTCTTGTATTCTATTTTAACAAGCATGCTTGTTCCTATAGCAACCATTTACATTCCCCAGATCTAAAGATGTCGCCAAACTTCGCCGATCAATAGACGGAGAACGAATTGACCGGCAGCTATGCGGTTCTTTAGGTAAGTAGAGATTGCCCACATGAAACTATTGAAGTAAAAAAAAAGTTAAAAAAAAACGGGAGCTTGAACACGTAATGGTCTAAGTTTGAAGTCCAAAAAGTATTGCACTTATGATCATTTTAAAATCAAATAATATAAAAATGAACTTTTACATAGTCTAGTCCTGACTAAATAGCTTCAATAGAGCTAAGCTTTACCTAATTTCACTAGTGGGCTTTATCCACTAAACTATGAGTGGGTTATTTCCACAATACCAGTGATCACTATCTTTAGTATCTACTATTTACACTGGCAATTGGTGTGTATACTTTATTGCACACCAAATTTGGGACTTCGTTTGCGTCACTGTATATATTCACCGTCAAGTTTCGGTTCCCTAATTTGACTTCATTTTAACTTTATGTATTAAAAGTTCATTTTTATATTATTATCGCCAATTCTACGTTACATCTGAGTGCAATATACAGAGACTTTCCCTTCTCCTGACAATCTCTCTTAAGTTTGTGTAATATCTGGTGTTTTCATGATGTAAAACATTGAATGTTTTTTTTTTTACATCCCATAGTTTTTTTTAACATCCATGTTAACCACATTTTGAAAAGTGTCTGGAGTAGAGATAATCAAAAAAATTTTGCGGATTTGGATGTGCCTCGGATTGGCTAGTTCCTTTGGTCTGTGGATTTCCGCGGTTCAGTCTCAAAAAGGGCGATCCGCCTTTTTTTTTTTTTCTATCACTGACAAGCCACATGGCGGATTAATAATCCGAGGTTGAATTGCTAAAAAAAATTCGCACTCGTATTAAATTCGTGGGAGGGGGATCTCGCTCTCGCTTCCCCTCTCTCTGTGGATTATTCCGTGTGTGTATTTTTAACAAGTCGGCAACAAATTGTGGAATCAGTGTGTGGATGTTTTACAAACCGGCAACAGATTGTGGAATCCACGGATTGGCTTGGATCTAATGGCGGTTTCGGATTAATCTTTACGGATAGAAACTGGAACAATCCGTCTACAGATTTTACACAGCGGAACAGATTTGGAATGGAAAGACCGGGAAATTTGAGGAAAAGTATTCTAATAGTTCCGCCCATCTCTGCATCTCTACTGAAGAGCTATTGTTAACCAGTGGTATCAAGTCACTTTTCTTTTTAAATGGTACTGCATATGCTCATCTCTGGTGTCGTTAAGCACTTCATTATGTTCCATAAAATGCACCTCATAAACTTTCAGAAATCTATTTTAAAGTCATAATATGAGCCTGAGCCAAACATTTGTTAATGATCCGTCTCTAAGTGTCCGACAGTTATTTGGAAAAGATAGTAACAATGAGGTCAGTTATCTCACATGCGTGAGTGGATGGTCTCTTCTTACAGCCACAACGTGTCGTCTTCCTTCTTTCTCTCGTCAGTCCCACCTGTTGTGCTGGTGACCTTATTGGCCACCTGGCCTGATTATCGAGATCGGAACTTGATGACAATGAAGACGATGATCGGGCTCCTCACCACCACAGTGCCCACGATAACAGTTCTTCAGTGACTTAAGCATACAATCACTCCTGAGTGACGTAAAACTTAACTTGTGTATTCCACTGTTTTATTTCTGGGTTCAGGACCCTGTATTCTTTATAAAGGGTACATTTGGCTCACTTTAATATAACACCTCTCCAAAAAAAATGCTGTGTCCACTTTTGTTTTCTACACCCATGGGACAGTGAATAAAGTGCGGTACACAACTGTGGAAATGGCAGAATTCCTGTTTGTGGCTTTTTTTATTCTATAAGTACTGGGAGTAATACCACGCCATGACAGGATGCCCAGTACAGACCAGCATGGGGGAAAGAAATGGTAGTCACACAGCCAATACAGTAAAGACATCCTATGAGTGTGCTATACAGAACCTCTTTTCTAGTTACAGACACAAATTCATCATCATCATCATCGTCAATAAATGGGCTAAATGTCTCTTTTGCACATTTTACCTTTTGTTTACACTTGTATAATGCTCTAAAATCCATTAATAAAGTGAGACATAGTAAAATTTGGGGGGAGAGAAAGGTTGTGGAAAGGGTGGGAGCATCCAGGTGGGTTGCGGAGTGTGGGTAGAAGGACTGTCGAGTGGGGGGCCCACCTGTGTCGTGCATAATTTGTGGGCACCGTAGAGGAAGGGGCCTATTTGAACAATCACAGAAGTTGCACCCGACTTCCATTTAGACAGACCCAACTTCTGCCTCCTTCACCAGGCCCAAGACACTCGCCTCCCTGCCGGTGGCCAAAGGTGCGTATTAGAAGCAACTTAAACAAAAGGGGTTTTTTATTATGTAGGACAGTTTGTACACTTAAATAAAATGTATTCCACTATATAGTAACCAAATTGAAACAGATATTCTGTTAATTTGGACTGATCATCTGCTTCAGGATCAGGAAACAGAGTCTTACTATGAATTCTAGTCTTACGGTCTATCTGGTCTGCAAACACTTCTCCATAGATCATCCAGTAGGGCATGTAAAAGATGTTGCGGGCTAGTCTCCAAGACGGCTCCTCGTCTGGGTGCAGAATGGCCTGTCGGGCTACTCCAAAACTCATCAGCACCACAAGCATGATGACCACAAAGTATAGCATGTCAATCATCTGGGAAGAGAACACAATGACACAAAACACTTGCTAAGGAGAGATCATCATAACAGAAAGACAGGTCTTCTCCTACCTTTTTCATTTAAGGCTCCTTGTCTATAGTAGTCCTATGGTATATGTATATGTCATGTTCATACTCAACCCTTCTTCAGGTCTATGAGAACCAAATATATCAATGTTTCCTAATTTGGAGAGCCGCCTCCCAAAGGGGCTCAGGGCACTTGAAAGAGGGACGGGAGGACCATAAACACGGGAAGATACAGAAAGAGGCAAAGAAAAAGGAGGGTGCATAGTGGCAACAAGAGACAGGGAGGGATAGAGAGAGAGAAAAAGATATAGTAACAAAGGGAAAGAAGGCAGTTTCTCTGCATCAATAACTAATTTACGATGGGCCTCCCAACCACCAAATATTTTGAAAATGGTGATCTCAAAAGCAAAATAAGTGGTTTTGGGAATGCCCTTTTTGGAAAACAATTGGGAATCACTGATACAAACTTAGAAATGGCCTCAAAATATACTACTTAATATATTACAAAACTAGACTGAAAGATTTTTTCGGGACACTTGTATCCAGTATATACTAGAATATCTGGTGCTATTAATATACACATGTATTTTACTTGGCATTCCTATTATTTAAAGTGTTCTCCTCTATATATAAAATAATAGTTATACAATAAAGTTATTACAAAAGTTATGGTGGGTTAAAAAAGTGACAAAAATCCTCCACCGTACAGTGTACAGTAAATAAAAATACCACTTGTGGTGCATTTGCATGTCTCAGACAGGTCTGTAACCCTGTCCTTCCCCATTATCGCTTAGCAAACAGAGCTTTCACTAGAGCCAGGAATTCTGGGTAATGACATGCAAATGCGCACAGTGTGTCACTCTTTACTTCTTAAAGAGGAAGCATTGTTTGCAAAGCGATAACGGGGAAGGACAGTGTTACAGACCTGTCTGAGACATTCAAATGCACCAACAAGTGGTACAGTACTTTTATTTACTGTACAATAAAGTTAGAATGAAACAAAGCTACCACATGACTAAAGTCATCAGAATAGACTGAATCAGTTCTATTGTATTAAGTCACATCCAGATTAGCATTCTTTTTAATCAAATAAATTATAAGTAAAGAAAATAGGAAATTACTTAGCACATACTGTATGTACTGCTGGTGAATAGGAAATACTTGGTGGTGTTAACTTTGATACAGGAAATAAGAAATGTTCAGCTGCAGCTGCAGGTTTTAGAACACTTGCCTTGAGAATTCTGCACTAAAACAAATCTAATGCTGCGAGATTTCTGCAGTCAGACTAATGGCCCATCGGATTAGCACAGTGGGGGACCCTGCATTTGAATGGGACTCGCACTGTGTGAATCCTGCCTGGGATGTGAGTCACATTCAAACGCAGGGACCCCCGCTGTGTTAATCCGATGGGCTAGTACAGCCTTCTGTGGACAATCTCACGAGTTACCGCGAGATGGTCACAGATTTTCCAAGGCAAGTAGTCTAAAACCAGCAGTTGCATCTGAATGTGGGACTTTCACGTGCATGAACCCAAAAACAAGAGGTCACGCGCTCAAGCGTTAGGGTGGTAGCCATACGAGAAATTTGAGGAAGTACTTCTCCATGGAAAGGGTGGTGGATTTATGGATAGTCTCCCTAAAGAGGTGTTAGAGAAAAATACACTAAAGAAAGCCAAGGATGAGATAGTGCCTGAAGTTTTACAACAAATAGGAATATGGGCAGACTAGGGAGATGGGCCAAGTGGTTCTTATCTGCTGTAAAATATATATTTTCTTCTATGTGGATTAATTTTTTTTTGTATTTTATTGATTTTGTATATACGGGGGTAGGGACACAGAAAATAATAGGGGAGGTGGGAAAAGGGATTAGAACAGGTGCCAGGGTAATACATTGCTTATACATTCATACATTCAAAAGACATGTATCATACCACATAGAGGGATACACTTTAAGAGGGATACCCCAAGTGGTCCTTTGCATGCAGTGCATCCGGGAAGCTAGGCCTAACTTCCAGGTGCACCCAGCTTCCGGCGCACACCGGTGGGAGAGAGAGGACACATGGAAAGAGGCAGGCAGAGGAGCTGGGGAGAGCCGGGAGGCGGGGCCTGATGGCGGCAACTAGAGGCACGGCAGCTGGACGCAGAAGTTGGGCCAGGCCAACTTCCAGCACCAGCCGGCCAGACCCCTCGACAGCCTCCGGGCTATGTTGATTTCAGAAGGATTGTCTTGCTTCCAGGGGCTAGCTATCGCCGCTTTGGCAGCTGAAGCATATGTTTAATCAGGGAGTCAGTATTCCTGTATATTTGGACTATGGGTTTGTTAATAAGGAAGGTGCCCATATCCCAGGGTGGGACTATGTCCGTAACCTAGGTTATCAATCTCTTAATTTTCCTCCAATATGAGGTAATTTGGGGGCAGGATCATTAGATGCCAATATGCCCACCGTTTTTACAGTATAGTGGAGATGACTTACGGAAAAATACATGAAGGCGTGCTGTGGTATAGTACCATCTGTGGACCTTAATGTTTGTTTCTCTGACAGATGAGCATCTGGAGGACCTGGCCACCATTTTTAATATGCCTTCCCATTTCTCCCCCTCTAGGTTCCTGCCCATGTCTCTCTCCCAATTCATTACGTTTTGGTTAGATGCCTTGTTTAGTCCCGATATCAGCAGCTGATAAAGCAGAGCTATCGTACGTTTATGGTATTCCACTCTTGAGAAGAAGTGTTCATAGGTCGTCAGTGGTCTAAATATATCTGTTTTGCTTGGCAGTGAATATATGTAATGTTGCACTTGTAAATATTGGAATAGATGTTTGTTAGGGATCTTATGTTCTGATTAGAACTCCTGGAATGTCTTTGGCCTGTCGCCGTTCCTCCAGGCTTGCTCACTGAGATCCAATTTGTGAGGTAACGCCTGGTATAAAATGTCGTTTCCTGCAAGTACAGTGATGCCATCAGGTGTGCGATACAAGGCATGCCTAAACTGTGGTGTCTCCCCCTGTGCTCGAGTGAAAGATGTTGATGCTGCGGCACTGAACAGCTGAGAACGCTGACGTAGCCAGTGAGTGCGACGTCAGAGAGACGGTCAGCTGGGGGGGGGGATTGCCTTCTCCTGGGTGGATGGCCCCCCTCGCTGCGGTGGTGAGTGGCTGAGGATGCCAATAACAGCGGGCACATACCAGCTTGTGAGCTAGCGGCTGGAGGGCTTCTACTAGAGTGGATCTCTCCATCTTGGGGACATCAAGTTGCGAAGACAGGTGCTAGTGCCATCTGGGAGGACGTCCACTGCGACTCCCAGGCATCTGATATTGGAAGTGGAGAGCATATCCTGCCACCTAGATTTCTGGTTATTATACCCCAAAGCTCATTTTTATTCTAATTGTGTACGTGCATATCTTACTATTTTTTTACCAATATATATTTACAGAATACTGTGCTATGCCCTGCGCTTTCTTACTGCTTGTTCTAGGTTACCTATTTGGGGAATTGGGACTGAGGTAGGGAGGACCACAAAAGGTAAAGAAGGTGGGGGAGTAAATTGATTTTTACCGATGTTATCGTGCCTGACCATGAGATATGATATGAGTCCCAGGTTTTTAGGTATTTTTTGGACCTTTCTAGGAGTGCCGGGTAGTTTGAGTCGTAAAGCTCATTATATGCTTTAGGCACGTACACCCCAAGGTACTTTAACTTGTCCTTTTTCCAAATAAATGGGAAGCAATTCTGAAGGATTGTGATATCTTATATTGGGAGGTGTAGGATCAGTGCCTCTGGTTTTGTACGATTGATTTTAAAGTTAGAAAGTTTGCTGAAGTCGTCTAGGAGCTCAAAGAGATGTAGTAGAGATCTCTGTGGGTTGGTGAGAGAGAATAGGCATGGCAAACAGATATTTTGTAATTACTGTCCCCAAAGGTTACCACAGTGATGGCCATCTACAGTATAGGCAGATTTTTGATGCTAGAGTTTCGATATACATAGCAAATAATAAGGGAGACAGAGGGAAACCTTGGCATGCACTGTTTGTTATGGTAGAAGGTTTAGAAGTGTGACCAGATGCTGTGGCCCTTCAGTTGGAGTAGAGATCCTGAATACCTTTAATGAATCCTTCTCCAAGACCCATCTTTTTCACTACCCTGAACATGAATTGCAATGATACCCTGTCAAAGGCCTTTTCAGAGTTCAAGCTCAGGGTCACTGTAGTAGGTCTCCTTGCAGTGTTGCTGTTCTGTATGGTATTAATAGCTCTGCAGATTGTAAGTGGATTTTTTAATTATGTTTTTGGTCTAAAATGCTCAGCAGTCTCTGTGACCACTGCACATTTTTAGCTTTGTACTGCAGATGAGAAATCTACACTAATGTCAAAATAATGTCTATTAAAGTTTTGCTCCACTTTTCCTTCACGTGAAAAAAAAAATTTGATAGAAAAACAAAGACAGATCAAGATAAAGAATCAAGGTTTAAACCTACTGTATGATCTACCACTGAAAATACCAAGATTATTTTATTAACACATATAGATTAAAACTTTGGTAACATCCCAGCAAAGAGGAAATGCATTCTTTATCATATGTTTTTCAGACATGTTACTTAACTTTTTTTTAGCGTAATACAATATAATGCAATTACATTATGATATGCAGGTACTCACCATTTTTCCAATCATCATGACGTAGGGTCCTAGGTATTTGTTGACACCAAAGATATCCAACACTCGAATGTACCAAAAAATTATATCTACGCAATAAATGACTCTTCCATAACCCATGTAGGGCTGGTTTTGTAGTCGAAGAATTGCTCCAATTATAAACACTAAAATAGCCACAAGATCTGTGATATTCCAGTATTCCTGGAGCCAAACCTTTACTTTCTGGCTCAGTTTTCCTGGTTCGGACATCAGAATCTGAAGATAAATAAGTGATAACAGGCAGATAAGTATGGCTTCTTGGACAAAAATAGAATTATGAAGTCCTATCAACCGTTTACTTAAGCTAATTTTATATATAAAAAAATAGTAGGATGTTTTCATTAGTACGTTTGAAGGTTATATTGTTCATGAACGTGTCAGGAGTAAAGAAACGAAGGCTCTTCCTATAAAATATGTGTACAAGACAATAACATCCCTTTCTTGGATACCTTTTCAAAATATTATATTTGAACATGATATTCAACATGGACAAATGTATTCAGATGAGTAAAATCGAACATATTATTCAAAATCAATATGGGATAATCTGAGGATGAAGCATACACTGCAAAAAACATTATGGTCATCAGTGTGAACGAGGAATATGTATGTCAGACTGATCCACAAATATAGGTTTAAAGTAATAACTAAATTCTATGACTAAATATTCAGTCACCCAATGATTTGCAGGACAATTATGTATATCGTGCAATGTTCTAGGCTGGGGGTGGCGAACTCCAGTCTTCAAGGCCCACCAACAGGTCAGGTTTTCAGGAAATCCCTGCTTCAGCTCATTCACTGAGTCACTGATTGAGCCACCAGGGCTGAGGCAGGGATATCCTGAAACCTTGAACTGTTGGTGGCCCTTGAGCACTGGCGTTGGCCACCCCTGACAATGTATAACCCCAGGGAGGCTACAGCACCCCTGCACTAGTTCCAGTCTCCATATATCCACTATATGAGAACAATGAAGCCTACTACTGTACACCTGTGCCGGCAGTCACGTGATTACACCCAAACTGACCCCTGATCTGTATCGTGGAACCTGATCTGTTGGTGGCCCCTGAGGACTGGAGTTGGCCACCCCTGTTTTAGGCAATGACTGTGCTGGTCTCAATTCACATGTCCTACTCAACAGAAAAAGTTAATGCTAAGGTTCCTGTGTTACTAGCTGAACTAAGAATGCATACTATAGCTTAGAAATCCAATGTACAGCTTAAAACAGTAGTGCAATGTAGATCCAATGTAAACAACATTTGAGAGATATACAGAAGGAGTTTATATAAAAGACAAAAAAAAAATCTGCTTTGACACACAGCAAAAAATAATAAAATTCTCAGTTGACGACATCGCAACTGAGGGTCAATGGTGATCAGGACACACTGTGGTCTGTGTGTAATATTTCCATGATAAAGGTCACTGTGGGACCTGAAACATTAACAGTTTTGTATTTCCTCAATTAAATGTACGTTTGTTTGCTACTTGCTTGATTAAGTGTCTGGAATTATGACTTTCTTATCACAATAGGCACTAATATGCTTCTTACCTCCCTTATTTTCTCTAGAGCAAGTGTCAAGATGTAAGAAATAACCACCCATTCTTGGACTGAAGGCCATCGCTCCATCTTCACCAAGATGATATAATTAAATAGCAATAAATATCCCAAGTAGGCAATCTGGAAAAAAAAAATAAAGCGTATATTTATACTCTTGCACTGTGATCGAATTGGCTTCACCCACATCAGCCGAGACCGATTGTCCAATTTCAACCTGGTGTATGTATTATCTATGGGGCTGTCAATAAGGTGGGGTTTGTTATTATGTTGGGTGGATGGCATTGCATGAGTCCAGGGTCATGTGAAACCTGCAAACACGCCTCAACAGAAACATCTACACAACACATCAAGGAACCATAAAAGTAAAAGGATCATTAATCTGCTATTCAAGCAATGTAGTATATCTTATCCAAAATAAGAAATGCCCTAATATGAAGTATGTGGTGGAAACCAAACTAGCCCTCCACACAAAGATGAACCACCACAGATACACAATATCTGACCCTGACACCAGAAGACCAGTTGGTCAGCGCTTGCAGCGTTTGCCATCTACTTCTGATTTATCTGTGTTACTGTCGTTCTAATTGGTAACTTCATCAATACACTGGAGAAAAGGATATGGAAACTAAAATACAAAAGTATTTTGGACTCTGCGTAAAACAGCTTTATTTTCTAATGCACTATGGAAACCTCTAACACCTGCAGCACCTGGTGTCTACAGCCCTATTCATACCTCGGTCTGTTTACACTAATACTTGAGGACCATACCCCTGCCTCAGGATATTTTTCCTTTCAACACCTCATTCATGTATATACTGTATACAACAGAGGATAATACCCCAGTACAGTATGCTAATCGTCTGAACACCTCATTCACAGATGAAGACCCCTGCTGTGATGAACCACCTGTGCTATGTACTTAAGCCTCCCCAGTTTAGAGATCACATCTGATACAGAGACAATTAATATGTTGGTCCATTAAAAGGTATAACAAAACCCATGAAGTATCCCACAAAACTTTAGATCTATGATGTTTATTTGCTACTTCTTAGCAACTTAGGATGTTTTCCATATATTTTTAGTTCATTGTCAGTACTTTGATTTCTAGCATTTCTAGCATTTCGCCTGCCACATTACTCAAGTTGCACAACAAATCCTGGGACAAAGAATTACAGAATTAGTAGACCAACTAAAAGACCGCAGTTAACGCATGTTCATGGTGTTATTATCTTAATAATCTGCCCCATGTAGGCATTAGAACATGCTTTGTAAGATCTGACTTGTAATATAATATTGTGGTGAAAAAGGCTGAGCACAGCAAAAAGAAGAAGGGCTGTAGTCAGGTAAAATGAATTATTTATTTATTAAAAAGGCATACCAGCCAAAATATTGCCAAACAAACAGGATAGATCCTCTTGCATAGTTACATAGTTACATATTACATAGTTACATAGTAGATAAGGTTGAAAAAAGACATAGGTCCATCAAGTTCAACCTATGCTAAATTTAGACAACAGATACTTTATCCTATATCTATACTTACTTATTGATCCAGAGGAAGGCAAACAAAAAACCCCCAGTATCATATCATCCAATGATATCTCATAAGGGGAAAAATAAATTCCTTCCGGACTCCAAGAATTGGCAATTGGATTAATCCCTGGATCAACATCCTTCCCATGTATACTTATTTGGTATATCCTTGTATACCTTTCCCATCTAAAAAGAAGTCCAACCTTTTTTTGAACAAATCTATTGTATCTGCCATCACAGTCTCCATGGGTAATGAATTCCACACTTTAACTGCCCTTACTGTAAAGAACCCTTTCCTTTGTTGCTGGTGAAATCTCCTTTCCTCCAACCTTAAGAGATGGCCCCGAGTCCTTAATACTGCCCGTGGGATGAATAGTTCTTTTGAAAGCTCCTTGTATTGTCCCCGAATATATTTGTATATAGTTATCATCAGTGGTCGACAAATCACCAAAAAATCTACTCGCCACACAAAAAAATCTACTTGCCGCCTAGTACCAAACGTGTGCTGCTTGGGCCAATAGGAGCTCGCCACGATGTTAAATCCACTCGCCCAGGGCGTGCAAATGTATAGGTTTGTCGAACACTGGTTATCATATCCCCTCTTAGACGCCTCTTTTCTAATGTAAATAAATCTAATTTAGCTAGCCTCTTCTCATAAGTTAGATTGTCCATCCCCTTTATTAATTTGGTGGCTTTTCTCTGCACACTCTAGTTCCATAATGTCTTTTCTTAGGATTGGTGCCCAAAATTGTACTCCATTTTCAAGGTGTGGCCTTACTAATGCTTTGTAAAGGGGCATAATTATGTTTACTTCCCTTCCATCCATTGCCCGTTTGATGCAAGATAAGATCTTGTTTGCCTTTGCAGCTACTGCATGACATTGGGCACTATTGCTAAGCCTGCAGTCTACAAGCACTCCTAAATCCTTCTCCATCAAGGATTCCCCCAATATATTTCCATTTAATTTGTAAGTCACCTTTTTATTCTTGCATCCCAAATGCATAACCTTACATTTATCAGTATTAAACCTCATCTGCCATTTACCTGCTCACGTTTCCAGTCTCTCCATGTCCTTCTGAAGAGAAATTACATCCTGCTCTGATTCTACAACCTTACACAATTTAGTATCATCAGCAAATATGGAGACTTTGCTCTCGATCCCAACCTCAAGGTCATTAATAAACAAGTTCCAGTACCGATCCCGATCCTCTGACGCATTTCTCGCTGTGGAGGCGCTTTATCTAAGTGCCTCCAAGGTGAGAAACGCATCAGAGGACCTATCCTGTTTGTCTGTCGATTTTTTGGTTATGCCTATTTAATAAATAATTAATGTTACCTGCCCCCAGCCCTACATCTTTTTGCTGTGCTCAGCCTTTTTCCCCACAATATTTTGACTCGGATTGAAGCACGCGCATCGGAACCTGGAATCAGGCTGCATTGCCTGCATTGGGAGTATTGCCATTTACTCTAGCATACAGCTGATTTATTCTATCTTCAGGCAGTGTGGTCATGGTATTTCCACTCACCTGGAACGGAGTAGCGGGAGACGACCTACGCGCCCTACGGGGGGGGTGCTGCGCCATCGCGAGGCCTTTCTTTGGGCGGCTGAGGTCACGATTCTTCCTCCCCTTGTCATCCTCCGCACGGAACATCAGGGGAGGAGGCTACCGCATATCCCACATACAAACCGGGCTCAACAGACAGACTATAGATCTATCTCATCACCATTTATTGCTCATAGTTCCAAACACTTTCCATATGAGATCTATACTGTATATTGAATTTATGTCATGAACTTGGCTATTCATATATTTCAACCACTTTGTTTTTGAAGCACCAATCAGGGATCCATTTCTCACATTTGGCTTGACTTGTAATATAACTTGCATGTCTTGTGCGATGTGCTATATTCTTCAGACTATGCAATAGATCTGCAATACAGGTAAACAATGTACTTACAGTGTAAAACCAGAACTTCACAATAGGCGCATTGTAGAATTCATAAATCTTTGTGCCTATCGGAATACTTCTTTGCTTCCTATTCCCATTCTCTTCATCCCCTTTCCTAGAGTTAGCGTCAGCATTTCCATCCTATAAATGGCAAAATACATGTTACTGCTGATACTAACATGGTAAATCGTTTACAAATGTTATACAATGTGCTTCTACTTTATTGCAAGCCCATTGTGTGTTGCTAAATGGGACTGACCGTGAAGATCTCTCTGGCAGCACATGGCTTTAAAGAGTTTAGTCTGTATTAACTCCTTTAGTGCCCTAAGGACTTATGTTGGACACCCGGATGGCTGGAACGCTGGAGGCCCTTATGATGTACCTTTTTGATCATTATGGGGCAATTGCAATCCAGTTTCTTGTTCCCTCCAGTGCTAAGGGGTTAACAGCATGTCTGAATGAAACTTGGAGTTTAACACATTTTATTTCTCACCATGTTCTCATCTTCTTTCTCTTTCCCTTCCTCATATTCCTTGGACGTATGAAATGAAAGGTCATCTTGGGATCGGAACTCCAAAAACAGAATGGTCGGTGGCAGAAGAATCCCCAATATCACCTAAATGCAGCAGGTGTGAACAATATCATTCTACTGTAGGACATAGGAATGTACAGTAGAACACATTTGTTTTTAATCTGGAGGAGGGTGGAAAGTGGGGGTATTTATTAGGGCTTTAATTCTGAGGGGGGGATTGAACCCACCAGAATTACTTACTAAAGTCTCCCAGCCACAAAACTAGGTCTAAACCAGTGAAAATAAATGCACTAGATTTAACAAAGGAAAAACTCAATTTGCTTTTAATGGGATTTCATTTCTCTGATATATCTGGTGCATTTTTTTGCTGTATTTGTGCAGAACGGAGACTTTAGTAAATAGACCTCAGTGTTTGATGGTGAGATTCATTCTGTGTGTACCTTGATCTTAATAGACTAAACAGGTACCCACGCTACAGCTAGTGAGGTAGCTAAAGTCGGTGGTGCTCCCTAGGTAAGGTAAGTATCAACACTAGAACAAGAAAAGAAACCTAGTTTGAACACTGTCCAGTCAATGTACATGAATTGCACCCGGTATCTGAACACCTTATGCTTAATATTATATAGCTCTACACCAGATATAGGACCTATAGAATATTTATTCACTATGGTATACACTATTATCTTACCATCATAAGGATACTTGCTGATAAAATAATTGATATATTCACTGTCTTTATGCTACTGGCCTCGCTCACATGCTCCTATCAGCATAAGGTGTTCAGATACTGGGTGCAATACATGTGAAAGCACCATACGTGTTATCACGAGTTTTCCTTGATTCAGGAGTATATCAGTGTCACATATTACAGTGAGATCCGCGTGCATAGCTCTTCATGCCTCTTGAAGGCTACGTAATGACTCCCTGGAGTTAGTGAGTCTATGTTGACATCAGTTAGAACCAGTACTGACCCATCATAAGCCAGATACGTTTTCAAATAGGGTATTGGTATTTTGTTCACTCCCTGATCCCCTATATATCTATGGGGGCACCAAGTTAAATTTACTTGCTTATACTAGTGGTGATTGTCTACCACACGCATCTATATTGATCCAGAGTCCTACTACAGCACTCTCCCTGGGATCACAGCTGCGGCCTTGTTGTTTTTTAATAACCAATATTTTAATATTCCTTGCTGACATAAAATTTGTTTTAAACCATACATTAATCATCCAGGTTGTCGAGAGAGTGCTCAAACTGGGGTTCTTTTCTTGTTCTAGTGGAGGAGGGAGGCGGGGGAGAGCACGTGGTCTCTAAGTGCAAGCATGTCCTTCTGCAACCATGTGACGACCCTTCACCATGACAATTCGACACTGAGTCGCCATAACGTGATGTCACATGATGCAAGGGCCCTGATTTTAGTATAACTAGTTTAGTATGAATTGCACATTATAATATATTTATTACATTATAAAAAATGTGGGGGGTCTGTCGGTCTGTCACTGTGTGTGTCTGTCGCTACAGTATGTCTGTGTATGTCTTTCACTGTGTCTATGTGTCTGTGTTTGTCTGTCTGTCTATGTGTCTCAGTGTGTTTCAGAGATACACACACACACACACACACACAAAGTCTCACCCCCAAATGCTACCCCCCACCGGCATTCAACTGGCTGGCTCCTAAGCTTCATATATTTTTGTCCGCTCCTGCTGTACGGTGTCTTCAGGTGCAGGAAGGTGTATTATGGCAGCGCAGCACTTAGTAAGTGGACACCACCCTAATCCTTCCACTATTATCCCCTGGCACAGCAGAGATAAGGTCAGCATCCTTTCTTATCAGGGACAATGTGGAGGAACTGAATATCACCTTTCTCCCTTTCCCTCCAAACATCTCAAACTCTCTTCACCTCTTCTAATAGTGTACCAGGGGCCACCAAGTACCCCAGAGATAGGAGAGTACCACCTACAAGTGATATGGAGACCAGGAGACCGGGAGTACAATGAGGTAGACAGGATAGAGTTTATCCTCTGTGAGAATCTAGTGCAGATCAGGGGATTGGACTTTTCCCCTTATTTTTGAATATAGTTTTTGTTTTACAAAGTACCTTAAGGCCTGGGTTTTTCCTCATGCGAAGACGTCCCATCCACATATCTGTTAATAGCATTTGGCTGCAAGTGTGGGCTATGAAGTCTCTGTGTTTGGCAGCCACAGCAAGTTTTAAACAGGTTGAGTTGCTCCAGTTTTTCAGCTCATAGGTCAAGAGTTTCATGGCAACCTGCTCATCATGTTTATAAGACTGATCTAGCAACTCCACAGCAAGCTGACTAAAGTCCCTAAAGAAAGGGAGAATTGGCCTTAAGACAGTAGCACTTACATGGAGCTCTTTGTGGCCTCCAGAAGGATTATTTTCATCAACTAAACATTTTAAATGTTACCATATTCATTAATACCTACACTGCCAAAAGGGCAAACAATACATCCCATATTTAGTTATCGGTGATAAGACTGGCACCGAAAGACACCTCACTTGAATGGGCCATACGGTGTCTTCCTGCAACAGTCGGTGTCTTATGGAGTAGCACTGGTCCCAAAATGGGCCTATACTATATGCCTTCACTGTGGCTTTGCTAATAAAAATAATTATATGAGTGCAGTGTGACATCAATTTACATTGACCGATTGTTTTGAAACATTTAGGTCCAGCTCCATAAAGCTGTTAAACCACTTATCATGGCGTTAACCTAACTTATTGTCACACTAAGACTATCTGCGCATCTTCAAAGGACAATAACATAACACTAAGCCATATTTTCTCCTCTAGAGAGCATAGCGTTAATTATAACAGACGTTAGTGATAATGGCATGCGAATGAGAAGTTATCATAACATTGTATATCCACTAAAGTCCGTAAAGTTTAATGTGGGGACTTAACATAATGTTATTTCAGTTATACCTAAACTTGCCATTACACCCACCCGAACACTGAACTAGGGCAGTGTCTGGATGGCTGTTATACCACAGTTAGGTATAATTGAAAATACATAGCATTATTTCTCAATGTTATGTTCTTTTCCTCTCACTTCACTTCAGCTAAGGCCATATTTCTGAGTCTGGATAAGAGTAACGCCAAGACTGGCACAACGTCCTTTTATTGGAAGATAACGCAACGTTATGATGCAATCAAGTGACGTTAAGTCTATGAAAATGAGATGTCGTTTGGATGTTGTTTTGTATATAATTAACTTTGAAGATAGCAAGATAATAAAGGAAACATAACGCCCATTTCTGTTTTAGGTAATGTCACTTTATGAACCCTGATTTAACGGACCTTTGTGGCTCTGGTCCGTTATGGATTATTATGATTATCATTATGATAAAGTTGGTAAACTTTTGCTACGTATTGTTCAAAATGCAGTTTAAAAAAAAAAAATGACAATTTTTTTTTATAATTCTTTTGGACTCTTCTCTTAAAAAAATAAAAATAAAACAATGAGTGAGCAGATGTTACCCAAGCATTCTGCAGCTCTATGCTTGTACCAAAAAATACATTAGCACCATAACTTTGAAATATTTTGCACCCTAACAAGGTAACCAAGACTGAGTATTGCCAGGTGCATAGACTGTGATGTAAACGCCTTAAGAGCCGGGCAAGGAGGATTACCTGTATGTAATTATTATGCAATGGTCAAATCTCTGTACCCGCATTCCACCGCTCTGCAGAATATGTTGGCGTTTACAAATAAACAATAATAATATCTATCTATCTATCTACATATATTGAGAACTATGTATTAACGTCTCCTACTGTAGTCACAAAAGTGAGTTAAAAATGCCATCAGACTTATCAAAAGACAAATCCCATTTAACGTTATGAAGATTTGTGTTATACTTTTTTTTTTTAACAAAGTTGGTATTATGTTTTTTTCTCAGTTTTCAAGTCTGGAGACTTTGATATAGAAACTCTATACATATTAGTGTGGACATAGGATCTAAATTCCACTTACATTATTCCCTAAGATAGACATTTTATGAAACACGTAGTTCAAGAAAAACACAATATTATGTTGAAGATTCTAACACAGAACACTAACTTTGAGTTGTTGTCTAGGTCCTGGGAGATGTCATCAACAAGCTCACTCTCTGAAGACTCATGAGCCATGGATTTGTACAGTTTGCATGCAACAAGGGCCTTCGCCATGGTCTCCTCCCCGCGCTGCCATAGAAAGAGTGCCATCTTTTGCCGCTTCATCAGCACGGCCCATACCATTAGCTCGTGGAAGGGGTACTGGAACCGGCTAACCTCGGGGTCATCCACATCGATGTCTATTTCTTCCTCCTTTTTCTTCTTCTTTTTTTTTTTTCCTTTATTTGAAGTCTCATCATCCTTTAAAAAGGAAACTGGAGTTAGCCCATTCATTGACAGAGGGGACTGCCACGCATTGTTTTGTCAAATGACGCCGCGGACGTCACCAACGTGACTTCGCACGGCGTCGCGTTGCCATGGTAACACAACATCACGATGGCATTTTGCGTTGCGACATCGCGTTGCCATGGCAACAAGACGCCGTGTGACATCCCATTGGTGTCGTCCGAGGCATCATTTGATGCTGCGGTCCGTAAGGAGGAGAGGGGTGGCAGGTAAGGAGACGGCCACAACAGTTAAGTGCCTTCCCATCAGGCCCAATAGGCCAGAGAGCGCGGCAAAAGTATATGGGTGCGGAGAATTTTGCCGCCCTCGGCCCGGGTTTAACGGGAAATCCACCACTGTATAATAAACTCCCTAGAAGCTGGGCAGGAAAGGTTTCACTAATTTAGGTAACCTGACGTTATTTGCCCTGATTTAACAGAGCGTAGTGCATCTAGGCAACAGACAGCAGCATGCTAAAATAACAAGAGAAGGATTACTGAATATTACAGGCAAACAGACTGTGGGAGAGTTACAGTTTACATACGGAAAGGTGCAGATGTAGCCAGATTAAGGCCCGTAATATAGTGGGCACACTTGGTGCGCCGTGCGCATGCGCGGCACTTATAATTGGCTGTGGTTAGCCAGCCTTTCTATAATAGGGCCGCGCATGGCAGTGAGCGTGGACCGCCCGACAGGGGGGAAGACAGGGAAAAGTACATTTTCTCGCCGCTACAGCCGCTGTGATGTATGTATGTATGTGTGTATGTATGTGTATGTGTGTAGTATGTGTATGTGTGTATATATATTTATAAACATTGTACAATAAAAATAATTTTTATTCATACATGTCGTTTTTTTTTCTATTTTAAAAATATTATTTAATAAATTATTAACTCATACAATCTATACACACACACACACACACACACACACACACACACACACACACACACACACACACACACACACACACACACACACACACACACACACACACAGTTACCCAGTGACACACACACACACACACAGTACCTTCCCAGCCTGTCGCTCCCAGCAGCACGAACCGTACACACAAAAAGTGTGCGTCACGTGTACACACTTTCGCACATGCGCGCCTGGACCTACTATAGAACAAGCCTAGCATTCTTTGGGACCATGGCAGCGACACCATTTTGCATTCCCATTGCGGTGGCAATACTAATGAGAGATTTCATTTCTCCACGGCTTGATGGGAGAGCAGGACCACAGCAGAATGTAATTGCAAGACCATAAAGTATACAGCTATAAACTATTTTGATAAATTGCTGCTAGGAGACAGAGGATGAGAACTCCCCTCTTTGCATTATAATATTGCCTTAGTACATGAATCTTATTATTCTACTCTATAAGCTCTGATACAATATGTAAACACATGCATTTATACTATTTATGCAAATAGTTGTTGTCTATTTACTATATTGATCATACTGGTAAAACATGCTAGAAATGCTAATGGCAATAAATTGGTTGAATACAAAGATACTTGAACAATGTAAATGATGCTTGAAGATTATATGCATATGATGCACTAATGAAAATTGTTAGAATATTTCAATATATTCAAAATAACAAACTTACCTCCATCCCTAAAAGCTTTAGAGCTTTCGGCTGCAAGAGGAAAAAAACAGACACTGAATTACTATATAATAATAATATAAAATAACGATTGCCTCTTTAAACCAAAGTTCTACAGAATGTTCAAGACGAGTCTAGGCAATCAACCTCCATTTCACCCACACAAATCCATATAACTACACCATTGTTTGTAAACTAATCCTAAAAGTGCAATCCATAATCATGATAAAAAAACACAATTCTATTAATTTAACCTTTTTATCAAGCTTTTCTTATGCTTTTCCTACGCTTTCGAGACTGCAGAGATCCGCAGATGTCATCAAATGAAGAGTCCTCTGCAGTTTTGAAAGCTTATGCAGAAGACAGCTTTGTATGATTGATACAGTATGCCGATCCAGTAATGGATATCCCAACCCATGAAGTAGCTTACTCTTTGTGAGACAAATACAGTCACTAGGATCCTTCAAAGACTTATGCTTTACACAACAATTCCATCCTACCCTTCCTATGTTGTTTTTCAGGTCATTTTCAAATTGTACCAAATACAGAAGACTTTACACTGCATTTGATCTCAGACACGCTATTAGAGAGTGTTGGGGTTCCTTACAATGCATCTGATCACAGACGCGCTGTTAGAGAGGGTTGGGGTTCTTTACAATGCATCTGATCACAGACGCGCTATTAGAGAGGGTTGGGGTTCCTTACAATGCATCTGATCTCAGACACCCTATGAGAGAGGGTCGGAGTTCCTCAGAATTTCACAATATAATTATAGGGTTCCTTAGCCAAAGATTGGTTGAACACCACTGCTGTAGTCTGTAGCATGACTTCTCTCATAGGAAGTAACTTTTCGGTTTATTAACTGAATAATCATAGAGTAATTTGCAAAGTAAAAGCAAAATAGAGGGCGAATATTTTAAAATGACCCAATTCCCCGTGTTTTTGTACAAAATCTTGTTGAAAGGAATATACACCCCCTTCCTGGCACAGGGGCTAATAAATGCTCTATGTACAGACATTTATCTTCCCAAGTTCAAACTCTGGCCAGGGTGGACATATCCAGGTAATTACGAGTCTGTTCAGAAGCCTAGAGATTTGGCTCATCAGAACTAAATGCTATCCTTACCCTCTTTTGTCCAAACAGGTTATTGTATAGGGTCCGGAAGGTCTTTCGTGTATAGTGACAGCGGTAGGCTCCACCCATGAGGTATTCAAGAACAAGGCCAATATCAATCAAACTGACGTGATAATCTGGTGGAAGGTTACCCTGCCAAAAACACAATCTTTTCAGTGACATGATAAACCTATGATTAATATATAACTCTTTACTATGCAACAATTCTACATTAAAATGACAATAATCTATCTTTTTTTTTTGCAACAATGTTATGATTAACTGGAATATTTAACTGTTAAATATGTGCATTACATCTTAAATAAAACTATTCACCATAATTGTATATGGATTATTTGATGGTATTCATATAGGGACATATATTTAACTATTCAAAATTGTGCTATAAGATTACTATTAATGTACATGTAAGAGTGTTTTCCCAGATAACACAACATATCAGAGTATAACCCAGGGTTGGCCCAGTATATCAGAATATTTCCCAACATAGCACACCAGAGAGAACAATAAGGTCTGTTATATTTGTCATATTGCTTATTAAAAAAACAATGACCGTATGAAGCCTGAAAAGACAATGGGATCTCTCTATCACTGCACGGAAAAGTGTGCTATAGTGCAAAGCATTTTGTTTCTTTACTAGTATGCCTGAGTCAGGGCCCAATTAACTGTCGCAGTGCTTTCATCTCTGGCAGTGAAGAGAGTCAACCTACTGTATGACAAACTATGATAATGAAAAATGGTGCTGACGAGACGACAGTTTCAGGAGTAGAGATGTTTCAGGAGTAGAGATGTGTGACACTATCCAAAATGCAGCTGCAAACATTCTACAGTTTTCTTCCCCAAATTCGCTTCTTTGCGAGATGTTACTGTTTCATTTCGCAATCTTTCAGCGAAAAATCGCCGGGCAGCGAGCAAAACATAATGATTTTAAGGAATTTCGCAAATCGGCATATTAAGTGGTATTTCAATACACTCTGGCGCTTATTCTGTAAGGTGCGACAACACAGAGGACTTTAACGGGGCTTTTCATGCAATAGCCCATCATCTGCACTATCGCACCGTACAGATTAAGGGCCTATGACTTAATGCTTCGCACATCGTTTGCGAGTGACTAAAGTTACTTGTGAACTTGGGTGAAAGTTTAGCAGATCTCTAGTGGTGAATAACATGGTTAACCCCTCTGTGGCCTGCAATTTGTTCAACAGCATTGCAATATGTCGCCGAAGTCTCTGGCAGCTGAAGGGTTAAAGGTTAATTGGATGTTTGGGCCAGATTTCAAAACCAATCTAAAAATGAGCACAATGGCCCACGTACCTATATACACATCCAATCCTTCTTAGGCTGAGTCCATAGGGACTTCAGCCGTGCGGATTTGAAGAAGGTTAGATTCACTAAGGGGGGACAGAAAGCATTAAACATTATAATCACTGGAGAGTCCCAATAATGTTTTTTTCTTGTCTATTTGATTTGAAATATATTTGAAACGGTATTGATTCATATTACCCAAAGGTGACTTTTGATGGAGTAAAAGACATTATAGTGGGATCCTGTGGTATGTTTTATTCAACAATACTAATAGTCCCATATGCCCATAATCCTTTAGTACTGGGACAACAGCAATATACAACAGTCTCTTCTAGTATCGAGAACATTACTTTTGCTTTTTCTACACTACGGTAAGTGCAATAGTATTATTATATACTTCCATTCACCCACTCAAAATGTATGACACCTGACATATACTGTATATTCAGAGAACAAAGAGGCCCTAATGCTACATTCAATATGACAAATGATATAGTTAATTACTATATGTTTTTTTCTTTTCATAAGTATGGGTCATTTAGTTGAATCCTTTGGCCAAAACATGTCAAGATTTTAACAATGTAAAGGTACAAAGCTCTACCTTGATGTGGTTGGAGGCTTGAAATGTTTTGGACAAAGGATTCACTCAAATGACCCAAACTTCTGAGAAGAAAAAAAACAGATAGTAATGAACTTGATAATTTGTTATATTGGATGTATGAGATGGGCTTCTTTGTGTATTGCTGTATACTTTAGGTCACTATCCCAGTAGCACTCCAATCAACACGAATATATATATATATATATATATATATATATATATATATATATATATATATATATATATATATATATATATATAGCTCAACAAACTAGGGCAAAACACACTTGTCCCCCTCCAAAAGTAACTCCCTCCCACCCAAAAGTAACTCCCCCATCCCCCTCACGACTCTTACCTGAGGCGGGGTCCAGCGGCGTGGTGCGGCGATCTCCGTCTTCTCCCCTGCAAATTGTAATGTTTCCCCTGCAGGTCCTGAAAAAATGGTCATTTGACGCAGTGTTTTCATGGCAATGGGACGCCGTGACGTAATTTGATGCCGCACGGCCATTTTTTCAGGGCCTGTAGGGGAAATATTACAATTTGCAGGGGAGAAGACAGAGATCACCGCACCACGCCGCCGGACCCTGCCGCAGGTAAGCACTCAACAGCTGTCAAAATGCTCTCACCCGTGGCGTGCGGGCGAGTGCATTTGTCAAGCCATGTGTGTATATATACACAGTATATATATAATGCAGTGGGTTTGGGTTTTGTGCTTGCTAAGACTGTGTGTGTCTATATATTTCCAGAGGGCCATAGATGATTATTATATCTTGCCTATGGAAGTACTAAGCATTCATTGGATATATTATATGCTACAATCTTGATAAAGCAATTCACCTCTGTGTTAACCCAACCGAATCCCCTAGTCAGCCGCTGCATGAGAGTGAGGCACAGGTGAGCAATGGAAAGCAAGGAGGAGATGTTAAACAGGCACAGGTGAAAAGTGACAAACAGACGAGAATTCATGCACAGAAGACAATGCACAGTATGAGTAATGCCATGGATAATGAACACAATCAACATTGTACATGTTGGATCTGCAATGGAGAATACATATATATACGCAAACATATATCATGCTAATAATCATATATTGGATAACAGGAAAACCTTTTTCCATCTCCGCCCTTTGTGTATGAATCCTTATGTATCCGAACAATGGGGTTGACGCATCAAGCCAAATATGGACTTTCCTCTTACATATGAATGTATCAAAATGTATCAAACTGCGTCTTTTTTTTATTTTGTATTTGCGTTAAAACAATCCACCCGGCCTAAAGGCACATAACCGTTTGGGCGTCAAATAGAAGAAAATGGAGCAAAGTGTAAAAACAAACGTATATTCGAACTTTCTGTACATTGATACAGAACATCCCCCCACTCACCCAAGTATCAGTAGGAATTTACTTAGTTAAGTATTAATTATTGTAGAAACCTAAATGGAAACACCATTCAGTCATATAAAGTACCTTCATTCTAAAGTATCCATAGTTATTTTTTTTACTTCATTTAATAGAGTGGAAATCCTGCAGCTAACTAGTGTATCACTGACAAGAACTTGAATATTGTTGTAACTATTTTGTCAGTATTATAGCATTTGCAACAACAACAAAAAAACAACCCAGGAAGCATTGCAATCTCAGTGACTGCTTAGAGCCTGCCAAAAATGGATTTTTAAAATATTGGAACGTAGAGGTCCTTTAGCGCTGAACCACGCTACTTTCAGCTCCGGGGACCTCCTGGTTCCCGAGATACTTATAGTTTGAGGTATTGGGGTGGCCCGAGGTTGTGCAACAGGAAGCCGCGGTTGTGCAACAGGAAGCCGCAACGTCCTCCGCTGTGGCTTCCTATTGGCCCGCGGTTTGCTGACTATTTTGTTTCCCGAGAACAAATAGGAAACCATGGCAGCTGAAGACAGCACAGCTCCGGAGGACTCCAGAGCTGAAGTACTGTCCAAAAAATGAATACTGTACATAATAAAACATTTGTTTTTTTTAAATAAGCCAGAAACCAGGATTGCTGCTTTAAGATGCACAGAATATTTTACCCCAAGTGTCAAATGTACTTAAAATTCTTTTACTTTTTAGAGAATACAAATAGAGCAGAATTGAGTCCGTGCTGTGTTCTGCCTTATACAGTATACAGTAGTGCTACCTTTGTGAGATTTTCAATCTTCACAATCTCGCTAGTAAATGCCGAAAGCTTTGGGAAAGTTAGTAGCGGAGTCATTAATGGCAATTATTAAAAAGGTCAAAGATATCCATCTTTGCCTGTGCTTTGCCACTGTGTAAACATTGTTGAATTACAGCAGTCGAACCCCAAATGCTCTCAGGCGCAGAGCGGTCAGCAAATCATCAGGCAATGAAAGGTTTAACAAAAACGGAGTCATTTCTGTACCAGATGAACAGAAAGTTAGGAGGAAAGTATGCTCAGACTGTAGATAAGCAATTGTTGTCAAATTTGCTTAGCAACATTTTCCGGTGTTTTTCTACTAAATGTCACGTTTTCGAAACAAATCTTCGCAAATGTATCACGTTGTTCAGAATTTCGCCAGTTTTGGGCAGGGCTGCGCTCTCTCACGCTGGCCACAATTTGGTGACACGATCGAATGTTTGCAAAATTGATCACGCTAAATCAACGGTTAATTTCTCAGGGTTCGCAGTCTCATTTATGTATAGAAACGACAAATAGGTCACTGGATGGGAGGAATTTGTCAAGTTGATTTTCGTACGTTTAGAAAAAAAAAAGTCGTCACATAATAAAAATGCATATGTACACCGTGAGAACTATACAAAATCAAATCTAAAATAATAGAGATATCAATGTTTCTATATAATGTGATATATATTTATATTTCTCCTCTAAGGAAGCAATCATCATGGATTTGAGCTGTCTTTTTAACACTGGAGGCTTAAGAGCATTACGATTGGTTCATAAAATACCTCAATCATTTTTACATTGTGCATCTCCACTGCTGTTCGATTACATTGCTTTATATTTGGAGTGTATATATATATATATATACATGCAGCATTGCATTTGCTTATATGGGCTCAATGTAAATGGATTTCAGGCAAAAGGTGACATAGTGTGTGCTCATTTCCATGCCATTTCCCAGAATCCTTTGCTGCAGTGGGAGCACTGTATGCTAGGTGATAAAGGTTGAAAGGCAGGGTTGCAGACCTGTCTAAGACATGTGCTCACAAGTGATATTCTTTATTGGCTATATGCTAACGGTGGAGGTTTTTTGTTGCCTTTTTCACCCACCATAACATAAAATGTATGTATGTATATATATATATATATATATATATATATATATATAGCGTCACTTTCAATTATTTAGCACAGACCCCTCAGGAGCTCTCAGATTTCCCATTTGTCCTGATATATTTGGATAGTTAAAAAAACAAATATTGTAGCCTGCCCTGAACAATTCTGACATCACACGTTTCTAACAGCTCTTGCAAAAACAACTTGTCTTTTTCTGACGTGTAAAAGGCGGTATCCGTGGTTTTTCAGTGCGCTACGCGGCCCACCTTTTTCACATCTCTTACAAGATAATGGAGAGTATTTGTTGGCCCCAATCTCTGAAACAGAAATAAAAAGAACTTGTTAAAAATACTAAACCCTTAACATTCATGCTGCGGCTGTGGCTGCGGCAGCGGCTGTGGCTGCGGCAGCGGTACTTACCTCCACAGGTAGGCACTTTACCGCCTCCTTGCTGCCTTCCTCCTTCTCCATTGAAATCCCAGCGTCAAATGACGCAGCGGACGTCACGAATGTGATGGTGCACGGCACCGTGTTGCCACAGTAACGCGCCGAAACGCATTGTGACATCACGTTGGTGACGTCCTCTGCGTCATTTGACGCTGGGATTCAAATGGAGGAGGAGGGCGGCAGCAAGGAGACGGCCACCACATGTAAGTGCATTCCCATCAGGCCCGATAGGCCTCAGAGCGCAGCAAATGTATATGGGGGCGGACATTTTTGCCACCTCAGGCCCCGTCCTAACGGGAAATCCACCACTGCATGTATGTACAGTTTATATCATTTGATGTGTATAGCACCAGCAATGTGCAAGTGTTTTACAAAACAGACGTTGGAATACGTTGAAATGTAATAAAATAAGTGCCTCACACATAAAATGACATGATATTATAAGCAAAGAACAGTGGGAGCCGTGTCAGTCCTTTCTTCCATGTAGTAACAAAGGAGAGAGTAGGTGGTATGATTGTAGCTTGTAACATTTCCCTTAAATCCCTCTCCTTGCTCCCCATCAAATTTCAGATCACCTGCAAAGTTCTTCCTTACCATTAAGGCTCTCCACTCGTCTGCTCCTTCCTACAGATCTGCTTTGATGTCTCGCTATGCCCCTGTCCATCCCCTACACTCTACACATAACTGTCTCGTTCCAACCCCTTTCACCTCTACAACTCTCCATCGCCTTAAATCCTTTTGCCTCACTGCCCCCTCCCTCACACTTAGTACAGTATACACCAAGCACCCTCTCTCCCCACCTTGAAGACAAACCTGAAAACCAACCTCTTAAAGGAAGCATTCCAAAAACTTGGACTCATGGCTATTGTCCCACAGTCACTCCTGCCAAGCACTGCCATCTACTGCACTTATTCCCTCACCTGCTGTCTCTGTAAATCTCCCAACATTCCACTTAGATTGTAAGCTCACTTTCCTATTGTCTGACTTTGTTGTGCTTATTGTATTAAAATTCCCTATACTGTATTGTCTTTGTAAAACATTGAGTACACTGTGGGCGCTATATAAATAAAGATATACCTACATATATACATATCAACTACTTGTTGGTCCAATAAAAGATATTGTACCACTTACGCCCACTTCCTCCTTTGTTACTACATGATATGAATTCCTGCTACAGAGAGCTTACAATCGGTGTAAATCAACATAGTATGAAGGGCTGTGAAGTCAATGTGAGTTTTTGGCAGATTACAGCATGAACGGTGGCTCCTATATTGAGTTACACCCTAAGGGTATTTGTGGAGCAGGGCCTTTGTGGAGCAGGGCCTTTGTGGAGCAGGGCCTTTGTGGAGCAGGTTCTTATGCCTTTAATTGGACCCATATGAAAAATTATATATGGCTTCTTTTTTTAACAAGTCTGCTTTTAAAACCACAAAAAGTATTTTCCCTGTATGTGGCATCATGCAAAAGATGGATCTATTATTTCAACATTGGTCAAATAATCACATTTCTTTTCTTGCGCCCAAAATGGACACTTTGTTAAAAATGCTCTATAAATGCTGTATAAACATAGTTCCAGGCTGATGCCAGGCATAGCTTATCTGAGCCAGAAACATTTATTTCTTGTATAACCGAGGAGAAGTGAGAAGAAAACATAATTCTGATTTAGATTGTACATAAAATGGATGTGAATGGAATAATTTTGCAGTGAGAGTCTCTTACTAAATGAAACTGACATTAAACTGGAAGGTAATTAAACACTGAATGCAATTAGAGAAGATATGCATCAAATAAAACTCTTTATACAGGGACGCCAAAGAATATTATGGTCCATATTTACTAAGCGGTGCTCTATCCTAAGACACTTTCCCATGCCAGAAGACCCCTTACGGCCCCAAAGTGTCTTCCAATGCTCAAAGGTGTCTTGTGGAATAGGACAGGTTAGTAAACATATACCTTTGTCTTCAATGCTAAGAGAGTAATTCGTCAGGTGTGTCACTTAAGTGTTAATGTATCAAGCAATTCGCTTTGATTTAACGCAGGCCTGCGCAACGCCAGTCCTCGAGGGCCGCAAACAGGCCAGGTTTTCAGGATAACCCTACTTCAGCACAGCTGGCACAATTAGTAGCTAAGTATAACTGAGCCACTAATGGAGCCAGCTGTGCTGATGTAGGGATATCCTGAAAACCTGGCCTGTTTGCGGCCCTTGAGGACTGGAGTTGTGTAGGCCTGATTTAGCGGATACCCACAATAGCAAGTATTACTGGGAGTCAGTAGCAGACGTTTGGGGGAGTTTAGCCCTTCAAAAGTCTCTTCGGACTGTGATATGAATCTTTGCTAAGTCACAGCAACACACTCACTGTATTGTAAAGTTCTTCGAGACGAGGAATAGTAAGAAAACGTTGCATGTTGACTCCGTTCTCGATTAGGAGCTTTACAAAATCCACTCGATCTAGAACTAGGGCATCCATCATGGCCTGCTCTAAAGAATTCACCTGGGAAAGACACACAGATTTTGAAAGTACATACTAAGTTTAAGGAAAAACTGCAGATCATCTCTGAGACACTGTGATAACTCATTTTTAAATAGCTGTACATTAAAGAAAATGCAATTTGTTAAAAAGGTTTACTTGGGAGCTAAGGAGATAAGTTCTGTAATAGTCAAATCTTATACTTAATAGTCAAGGACTCAATTTCTACATGCTCAGTACCACAAGATTGGCATAAAGCCGATGTGGTACCTATGTTTAAAAAGGGAGCTAGATCACAACTGGGGAATTACAAACCTGTAAGCCTAAGAACAATAATGGGGAAGGTACTTGAAGGTTTAGTATGGGATAATATTCAGGAATACCTAATGGAAAACAACTTTATTAGTGATAGTCAGCATGGATGTATGAAGGCTAGATCATGCCAAACTAACCTTATTAGTTTCTTTGAGGAGGTAAGTAGGAATTTAGACCAGGGTAATGCAGTTGATGTGGTCTACTTAGATTTTGCAAAGACTCTTGATACAGTTCCACACAAGAGGTTAGTGTACAAAATAAAGCATGTTGGACTCAGTAAAAATATTTGTACCAGGATTGAAAACTAGTTGAAGGACAGACAACAGAGGGTTGTCGTAAATGGAACTTTTTCAGGGTGGGCTAAAGTTGTAAGTGGAGTACCTCAGGGATTGGTACTGGGACCCCTGCTTTTTAACTTGTTTATAAATGACCTTGAGATTGGCATAGAGAGCAAAGTCTCCATCTTTGCTGATGACACAAAATTGTGTAAGGAAGTTGAATTAGAGCAGGATTTAATTTCTCTCAAGAATGACTTGAATAGACTGGAAACTTGGGCAGGTAAATGGCAGATGAGGTTTAATACAGATACATGTAAGGTTATGCATGTGGGAAACAAGAATAAACAGGCAATTTACAAATTAAATGGGGATAAATTAGGAGAATCTTTGATGGAGAAGGATTTAGGAGAGCTTGAAGGCAGCAGGCTTAGCAATAGTGCCCAAAATCATGCAGTAGCTGCAAAGGCAAACACGATCTTATCTTCCATTAAACGGACAATTGATGGAAGGGAAGTAAACATACAGCAATTATGCCCCTTTATAAAGCATTAGTAAAACCACACCTGTGCTGACGCAGGGATTTCCTTAAAACCTGACCTGTTGGTGGCCCTTGAGCACTGGAGTTTGCCACCCCTGCTTCAATCAATCTGGTGCAGTTATTTTGCCCCAACTGTGACAGCCAGAAGACTTTAGTAAATAACCCCCTTTGTAATTGAATGTAGAGTACCTAAATTAGCATGTGACTCTTCATCAGGACAATGGTATCAACATGTTAGCTGTTTATCGGATATATCAAATCGGATCAAAATAAAAATATATTTTGATATATTTGTTTGCCTCTGGATTTATATGTTTTCTTTGACTAATTACCTTTTTTTGTTATTCCCTTGCTATTAGATTTTAATATATATTCTGGAGATCTCCAGTATAATATAAATTACTGCAGAGAGTGAGGCTTTCATGTTCCCTACACAGAGCAGTTTAAGTGAGCAAAGAAGAACCCACCCAGTTAAGAAGCTCAATCTTTCTTGGATCGGTCTCTTCCTCGGGTTCCTCTTTGCCTTTGCCTTTCTTCTTTCCTTTACCCTTCCCTCTGGGGGCTTTAGCTTGGGCAGCGGGTGACCGCTTTTCTTTGTCTTGCGCTGACCCGTCAGTTGCTGTAAGGCTTCCTAAAGGCTGACAACATAGAGTAACACAAGAAAACGGACGTCAATGATTCCACCAAGATAGTAAACATAAGAGGTGGCATCAAAAGATCGTCACATGCAATGTCAACAGATGTTTGTGACAATCGGGGAAATGAAAGCCCTGTTTGCTCTACCACGTTCTGCAATGAGGCTTTCTGTACTACTTCAGTTGATAAATTAAACTATTCAGATCTACCCTACAATATATCATCTCAAACACACCTTAAGGGCTCATTATTCTTCTCCTACTCAGGATAGGTCAAGTGAGGTCACGTCACCTAGCACTTGATAGCTTGGCACCTTGATACGGTATATGTAACCCCTCCTTACCCAGCTCAAAAGGAGTGCTACATCAAGGTGATTTATTTACACTGTGGCAGTGGTCCTCAGTCTCTCTCATTACTGTTCTCAGGGTGCTGGACTCATGCAGGCTGGGCGTTTATGCTAAGAAGTTTGGTAATGAAGGACGCCAGGAACTTGATTGGTACAAAACCAGAGCTTCATTCATTCCATTGATTAGGCTTCACATACAAAGACACCTTCTCTTTAGACAATAATGAGCGCCAAATAATACTGTTGCATATACATTTTTCCCTGATAGCTCTCACTACTGTATAGGGAGATATTAGGCTTGTTACCATTTGTATTGGTCTGCCCTGCGTTTGGAGTTGCCTCCTTCCCGCCAGGACCTTTGGTAGAGATACTCCTATCCTCAGGGACTCCTATCCCGTCATTTGATGCATTTCCCTACATATTGGAGTTATACTTGCATTGAGACTTGTCAGAAGGAACCAATTCTGTGGTGCTCCAGAGCCCTTATTCAAAAGCACCCCCCCCCCCCCGAGCACCATGCATATTCCTCTTTCAGGGCAGACGAACAAACTCAGACCTCTACTATGACTTTTAGGGGCACGTTCCCTAACTATAAAGTAATAATGGTGACAAGACATCCTTACTACATTTACTATACACAAACATAACTTACAGTGAGGCTCGTCCACTGTCACTCCTTCAGGAACCTGAACTAGAATCTTCTACCCTCACTATATATACCTTCTAGTGACATCACTGGTCACCATGCCTATAGGAGGCGTGGCTTGAACTATACCCAGTCACCATATACCAAATGACAGGCTAGGGGTGTTACTCTGCCTGAGCCCATATAGTTAACCCTTTAAAGCAATAGTAATCCCAGAAGGGGGGTTACATATATTTCATACAATTACTTATTATTTTCTGATTAACTGAAATGTAGTATGTCTTACCGGCCATTGGTGTCCAAAAACAAAAATTTGGCTGCGTGCTATATCAACACGGTTCCATGCTAATGCCAGGCTTAACTGGTCTGGGGCGGATGCATTTGTTCCTTGTATGAAAGAAATGGCATAATTAGAACACAATTCTGAGTTCCAAAAATGCATGAATATTAAATAAATACATGTATCTTGTTCACATTTTGCACGGTGTATTCTTCTGAAAAAAGGGTCTCTTGTGAATTGAAAGAATGAAACTCTTTAAAACACTGGATATCATTAGAACAAACAAGAGTCAACGCTGTCCATTTCTGAACATAACTAGAGGCTAAGAGTGGCAATTGGCAGGTGTTACACTTAGTGCTGATGCATCAGGCACTTTGAGGCCTAGTCATTAAACTACAATAATGACATTTCTTATTCATTAAGAAGAGAGTGAGGGAGAAAGTAAAGTACTAATACTGGGAGAGAAAGAACCCCAATGGAGAGCACTCATACAGGTGCACAATCACAGTGTATAGGGAAGAGAGTATCTATAGTGATGTGGGGAGTGAATGGGTTAAAAACACAAATTTTATTGGAGTAATAACTCAACTAAAATACATGGAACGCTAGGTTGCCAGAGTAAGTGGGACTCAATCTTGAGCCAAAAAGCACAGTGAAGTTAAAATATACCAGATCTCATGTGTATAGTGTGAGCTTCCACCCTTGATGATATGTGCAGGGTGTAGCTAGATGAAAAGTCCTCCCACTGGGATCTGTATCTGCTATTGAAGACACAGGTGCAGTCACTTGCCTAGTCTATAGAATGCCTCTCATACAGGTAAGTATGAGTTGTGTAACAAACCTACTGGTGTAGAAGCACAAGGTAGGTAGACTACTACACCAGTAGGTTTGTTACACAACTCATACTTACCTGTATGAGAGGCATTCTATAGACTAGGCAAGTGACTGCACCTGTGTCTCCAATAGCAGATACAGATCCCAGTGGGAGGACTTTTCATCTAGCTACACCCTGCACATATCATCAAGGGTGGAAGCTCACACTATACACATTTGTGTTTTTAACCCATTCACTCCCCACATCACTATAGATACTCTCTTCCCTATACACTGTGATTGTGCACCTGTATGAGTGCTCTCCATTGGGGTTCTTTCTCTCCCAGTATTAGTTCCGCACATTACCCCAGATAGTAGCACCACAGGGTTTATCTTTAAGCAGTAGCGGGGGTACTTCCTTCCCCTCCCCCCCTCCCTTCTCCCCTGAGAAAGTAAAGTACACATTGACTTATATACCTCCAAATTGGGTCACTCATATTCCAAGTGGTGATACCTGTGAACACACATGAGATACCTGGGACATAAGCCTATTTGTATATTTACATTTCTAGATATCTCAGGTGTCTTCACAGGTATCTCCCTTGGTGAAATAGGGAGAGGCCTATTTTCCTATACACCCCCACACATATTAATCTATACTGCACATGGTGAGGCAAATTATACCAGGAAAATATGCAGGTAAGGAATATGCAAAAATGACGTCAATGTTTAAATAATTTTATTGCTTAACAAGTTTCTTAATCTGAGACTACAAAGACGTGATGTATAATTAGTTAAAATAGTAACATTAATATTTTCCCAGCGGCAATGGACAGTGTATATGGTTGCAGCAGAAAAAGCATACAGACAAACGTACCACAGTAATAAAAGCATTATTAATGATGCTTCTAACTATATATGACTTTCCACTAGCACACGTTGGCATTACTGCACTTTACTCTAAAATAACGCATACATCGGTAATCCATCTGGGATTAAAACGTTCTGTCAAAAACTGAACCTTAAAGATTCATGTATGTGTGTATATGATATGATAGGTGGACAAGGGCACACGGATTTGAATAAAAAAATAATTTATTGTACCATAGACTACAACGTTTCAGCCTGCTGGCCTTTCTCAAGTAAAGTAGCTTGAGAAAGGCCAGCAGGCCGAAACCTTGTCCATCAATCATATTGGATGTATTGGAAGAAACACGGGTCTTCCCTGGGACTAAGGAGCAACAGTAAAAGTATCACTGTTAATCTTATTTTTGTGTGTGCAGTAAATACTCATAATTATGTGTGTGAGTATATGAGCAGCGTAAGTGCACTTGTTTAAATATCAATTTTATTCAGTTTACCTTTCAGAAGAGCCGTTAAGATAGCCATTTCAATGTCTTGCTGGCCTTCTGATCCCATACGGAACACAGTGATCTATGATGGAGACAGAATTGGGCACTAAGCAAATAGGTAACTGAATGAGACAAACAAACATAGAATTGATTAAAGCAAAACAGTGCTAATCACATAGCTTCTAAAGTCTGTGTTTCCTGCTGAATTACAGCACTAAGTACTCGCTCAACCCCAGCAAAAGGAAAATAGGTAAGTGCAAAAGGGGCGAATGAAGCGTGTACAGCATGGACAACACCCTATAGACAATGTGTTTATAGAACCTCTGATAACATGCCCTCTAGTCTAAACTATATAGTATTGATATAAGATGGTGAGTGGAGAACGCAAAAAGATGGGTAGTTGTTAGGGGGGAGTGAGGTGGATAAAGTAGCTAAATGCAGTATATTTACTCAGTACCATGGTGGATATGTAACATTGGACAAATATAGGTCCTATGCAGAATAATTAGTATTTATCCAGTGGTGATGAAGTCCTAGAATCAATGTTAAAAGGCAAATAATAATAAAAATCATCATACAGTAGACCTACTGTAGTAGAGCCCAAAAACAAACAATTGAGGACAAAATTTAGCATAGGTTGAACTTGATGGACGTATGTCTTTTTTCAGCCTCATCTACTATGTAACTATGTAACTATGTAACAGCTCGAATTCCATTGTTAGCTCATTTCGACCTTGGACAAAGTCGCTCTCCCTTTGCCCCAGGCACTAAAATGAAATTGTAAACTCTACAGAGCAGAGACTCACTGTGCCTGCAAAATTCAATGTACAGTTCTGCATACACACTGTCAGCACAATTTAAGGACAAACAGTATACAGTAGGGCCCTGCTTTTCCGCGCTCCGCTTCTCAGCGTTCCACTCATACGGCGTTTCCCAATGTATACCTATGTTCATTACGTTCAGCGTTTGTTACGTTTTTCCGGCGGTACTGAGAAGGGGGCCACCATGTCTGAGCATGCGCAGAACGGGGACGTCCGAGGTCGCGTATGCGCAGAACGGGGCCTGCATGTCTGCGCATGCGCAAAAGCCGAAAATCACCGGTTCCGCTTTCCGGCGATTTTTGCTTCGCGGCGGCGCCCGGGAACTGAACCCGCCGTACGAGCGTGGCCCGTCTGTATATCATTTTGCTAGGATTGAAAGGTTCATTCCGAATTTCCGAACGAACTTCGACAGTTGCGTAGACCGGATTTTGAACTTGCCCATCCTTAATTATAAACTTTATATAGGCCCAGACTACAACAATATATCTATTAACAGGGCTATGTATAAGGACCTAATTGTTTTTGAAAGTTTTTAAAACTGGGTTATCCCTATAGGTCTAATTTCTACCACATAATGCCATCCTTATCAACTGGTTATACTACACCACCTTTTACTTAATATACATGGGAAAGTACTGTATTTAGACCTAAATCGAAAATGCCTTTTTTTCCTGCTTCATTTATATTCAGTTAAATACTTTCTTCATTATGCAAAGATAAACCGAATCAAACTCAACAAAAAAATATCAAAAATGTAGAAAAACAAACGAAAATACATTTTAGACAGGAGCAATCAAATGACAGAGAGAAGGACAGAGGTCGATTAACCACAAGTACAATGTTTTCAAGGTCACCTTGCCCTTCTTAAGTTTGTACGCGGTCACTTACAGTAGTGTAACCCAGCCAATACCAAACAAGTACTATTCCCGTGCAAGCATTATCAGTGCAGTAACATACGGCATAAGGTAAATATTTAGGAGCAAACAAAACACAATATTCTGATGATATTGTACTTCACCTTACTATGTACATTTGATTTATTTCACGTCCCTGATTCTACCATTGATTTTGGGGACTGTTTTATAGATATATGGAGTGAAAGAAATAAAATCTAATACAATTCTCTGTTACACCGTGCAACCTAGGGGGTAATTAAACATACTCTGAAGCGGCTGTTTGGGCCAAAAACACCAGCTGACTTAAGGTGATAATGACCTGAAACGGTACATTGAATTACCCCCTTAGTTTATGAGAGTGCTGATGCTATTTTTTCTAATCACTTATATTAGACCAATCAACGTAACTCCTATAAAATCACATAATTATATATATTCATATATTTCTCAGATTCATTGTGTAATTATGATGATTCTTGTGGGATGTTTAGCCATCCACTTTAACAGGCTGCAGACTCTCTACAAATGAGTAAAGGTTTCTGTATGTAATTTATTATAATTCACTTATTTCACTATTGAAGAAAAACAACTTGTGTTTCTTTAAAAACCACTCTGTGCACTTTTTATTTATCATTTATTATTGGTATAATATATATTTTTGGATTGCATCATATTTATTACATTTATCACAAAATCACGGGTTAGTGCGCAGTTTTTTGTTTTTTTCTTAATTGTGTAATCTGTAATTCTCAATATACAAAACTAATTTTCTTACTTGTCCCAAGCCTTTTTTGTGCTCTTTACATAGATTTTAAACTACATTGTAGCACTCCTGACATTCGGTACCTACCTGAAATTCCTAGCATTTGGAAAGCGTCCGAAATTTAGTTTTTTTCCTCTCATACAACGGGTTCTATTATTCAAAACCTCCCAGCTGCAAAATTGTGGCAATCCCAAGTGCCAAATAATTGCACCCGAATGGAGGAAAAAATCAGATTGCTTTCTATGGGATTCCTTCATTTTAATAAACATTGTGTTGAATTTTCCTCCTAAGTTGTTGCCCAATTGTGCAGCCGGGAGACTGATAAATACACCTCCAAAAAGTGTCGGAACTACTATATGGGAAGATGGTTCGGCTGCACTAGGGAACACCACCTATAGGGGTCCATCTTCCACCCGCTGTAACGCTGTTCCGGTATCCATTTTAGCAGCCAGGACATCACATTATCTTTTAATAATCTGACGTTATACCAGTCTTTCCGTTACTCCGATCCAGACTCTGCAATGTGGTGAGTTTTTTCAGACTTGCCGTGGTTCCAGTCACAGAGCATAGCAAATTGTGTGATTTGGTGCTTCACCATGCAAAAAAATGGAAAACAGCCCCATTCCAGTGTCTGGATGTGAGTAATGCCAAGTTTAGGTATGACCTAACCCAGGAGAGCGCAAACTTTTGAAGCTGCGCCCCCCCTGTCTCTCCTTCCCCGGCTCTCGCACCCTCCCCCCCCCACTACTTTGGATCCGCGTCAAATGACGCTGTGGGGTCATGGGATATCACGTCACATGGCCCGCTGCGTCATTTGATGCCACGTTGCCATGGCGACGTGTCACACAGCCCGCTGAATTCCGGTAAGTGGAGTGTTGCAGGGGCCTCACGCGATCCCCCGGCATTTAATTAAATGCCTTGGGGAAGAGCGAGGGGCCTCTGCAACCGCCCGTGCCCCCGCAGACAAATCTCCCCCCCCCCAGTTTGCGCACCCCTGACCTAACCGATGTAACATAAAGTTAGAGCAGCAGTTCAAGCTGCCGTTTAAAATATATATAAATAAAAAAATTCCATTCAATATGTGCATTAATACTATATATCTACACACTGACAAATGATTAGCTAAATTGCTGATCGATCCGTTCTCCTGTGATTGATCGGTGAAGATTCCGCTCGGGGGTTCACTAAATCATTGTCAGTGCAGCAGAAGAGGACCAAAGAGGCAAAGTTCTGTGGGGAAGATCATGTGACCAGGCAGTCACTACATATAATTGGTGCACTGCTAGAGAGGGGGCAGGGCTCAAAAAGGGGTGTGCCAAAGCCTGTTTCAGAAGAGGAAGGGGATGTGACTTTGCAAATAGTTTCTATAGAAACAAAAAATACTTGTTGCATTATAATACATTAATACATTTTTTTTTTAATGCTACAAGTATTTTCTCATAGTACAAAACTGATTTATTTAAAAAAATACTTGGCTATGTGTTGTTATGATAAAACCTCATGTGCATACAATTTGCATCTCATTATCACTAACGCCCGTTGTAGTTAACGCAATGCTCTTAATGGGAGAAAACATGATAATGTTATTGTCCTTTGAAGATACACGGTTAGTCATAACGGGACTTTACGTTAGGTGAACGTCACGTTAGGTGAATGATTGGAGCCTTGTGGTCCGGGTCTCAGTTTCCGTAGTGGTAATGGTTCACTTTTTCTTTTACAGTACACCTGATGATTTAGTTACATTGTATCTCTCAGTCATGTCCTGTAGAGCAGTTTTGCTCAACTACAGTACTCAAGATCCCCCAACAGGTCACGATTTAAGGATATCCCAGCTTCAACACCAGTGGCTCAGTCAGTGGCTCCAAGACTGAGTCTCTGATTGAACCAGGACATATTGTTTTTATTATATATATATATATATATATTATATATATATTGATAACAAACATGTTATAGCTTTTTAAAAAAAAGCCTTTTCTTCTAGAGAAATAGCATTGTAAGCGAGTACGTACTTTAAATGTCGCCTGCCACTTAAAGAGCTAATGGTGCTGTTCCAGTCTAATTTTCCAGCTCACTAAATTTTTAACCGGTGTATTTTATTCCTGGAAAATAAACCCAAAACCAAAATGAAATGGCTGCTAAAATCTTCTCCCATTGTGCCATTAGAAGGCGTCAAAGAACCAAATCTGTGAAGATTAAGATAATACCCTTTGTAGTCTGCTCAGAGCTGCCTAATGAAGTGAGAACAAACAGCAGGAGTTGACATGTGAAGACTCTACTACGGGTTCTGGGTCTTAAATTAAAAAAAAAAGACATTAAAAACCAACCAGGAAAAAAAAAAAAAAAGGTTGATAATCTGCTTTCAAGATCGGTTATTTGTGGGGTGGACGGTAATCTGCAGTATGGTCATCACCTTATTACAACTACCCCCCTTGCGGCCACGTAGCACAAAAAGTAGGTGTGCTTCAGTGCTCAGTTTGTCTGCTGATATTTAAAGGGGCCTGGAGAGGGTCACTAGCAAGCAGTACATTCAGCAGTTATAAATATTGGGATTGGGCCATCACATGAAATCAAGTGTGTGTCTTCATTTTGGTATTCTGATGAGCGTGACAACACAAAGCCCCAAGAGCATTTTGCAACAATTCCATTTAGGCCCATATTTACTAAGCGGTGCAATTCCACCTTCAGGAGAATGAGCCGTAAAGTGTCTTCCAAGCCCGGAAGGTATCTTATTGAATAGCACCACTTGGTAACTATTGTCCATAGTCTCTAATCCAACACATCACCTTCTCTACAAAGAAAGCAGCTGCACAGTATTTCAGCACATTGGGCAGGGAATGGGTAATCCCAACCTAGGTGTATATTATATTACAGAATACAATCTGTCCCAAAAGAGTTGAGGTATCATACAGTAACTAGAAATAGACAAGAACCCCCCCCCCCCTTAGGAACGCATCCCATCCCATATTGACTACAATCTGAGGTCTCTAAGGACCACTAGCAGTGCAGGTTTTAAGGATACCCCTGAAGAAGCACACACAGTATGGTTCAGTCACAATGATTGGGTTACCTGTGCTAATGAGAGGAAAGCCTTAAAATCTGCACTATTAGTGGTCCTTGAGAACTGGAGTTGGGAACCTCTTGAGCAGGGGTGCTCAACTCCAGTCCTCAAGGCCCCCCAACAGGTCAGGTTTTCAGGATATCCCAGCTTCAGCACAATTAGCTCAGTCTGTGCTGTAGCAGGAATACTCTGAAAACTTGACCTGATGGGGGGCCTTGAGGACTGGAGTTAAGGACCCCTGCTATGGCCTACATCCTTGTTTTGCTTCCTCTTTTATCCATGCAGTAGAACAGCGGTGCACAAACTGGGGGGGGTGCGCTCCCAAGGGGGGGCAGGAGATTTTGCTGGGGAGGCGCAGGCGGTTGCAGAGGCCCCGCGCTCTTCCCCAGGCATTTCATTTAATGCAGAGGGATCGCATGAGGCCTCTGCAAACTGTACTTACCTTGCTTCAGCCGGCTGCGTGACGCATCGCCATGGCAATGCGGGATCATGGCGTGACATCATTTGACCCCCGCACGCCAGAAAGGAAGGTAGGGGGGGGCACGAGCAAAGGGTGGAGTAGCCGGGGGGGGTGGGGGGAGGGGGCACAGCGCAAATAGTTTGCACACCCCATGCAGTAGAGGAAGGGACACAGTTTAAAACTGGTAATGTAGGAACCTTCTCCTAAAAATAAGGGGCGCACATTTCCCGCTCCAATGTGTTGCATAAAAGAGAAAAAATGTGCCTATACTGTAGTGTAATACAGCACACACACTTTCAATATATTTTGAGAGAAGTAGGACCGTCGGTGTTAAGACTTGTTGGGTGTCACAGTGGTGGAAAGGGGAGATCATCACTAGAACTGGACTTTCATACTGGGAACCTTGGATCATTTCAATAGCTTCACGTTTGTACGGTATATGCGGTGGGTATGGACCACACTTTCAGCTTGTTGAATGTTTTAGGATACAGTAAGTATTATGGCAGCAGTGGTGGTGGTGAATCACAGTTTAGTACCTAACTTTATGGATTTGCCTTTAATATGAGCACGATGCAATGTTTCTGCTGGTACAGGCACCCAGTTCCTCATGTTTGTCATCTTATCATGCAGTATTGGGAATATATAGAGCACCGACGGAATGGGTGATGAAGCAATGATAATTTACACAGAACAGGCAATCTGATGAAGGACACAATAAATAACATCATGAAGGACGCACGAAATAACATGTTTATTGAAGGAAGATTTCATATGACTGTATTTCTATATATTGAGCCTTGATTCATGGATCCCACTTTGACTTTAAGCAGTGACTTCATCCGAAACTACGTGTGGTATACATTAACAAATCTGTAACACTTCACCAAAGTATCAGCTCATCAGAAGCACTGGAGAAGCAAAGTCAGTTTCATGATATGTTTGTATTTGTTTCAATGTCATAATCTTTACCTCTGGGTAAAGCTGGGTAAGCTTCCAGACGGACGTCCCCACACCTAGGACTTTAGGTTGTTCCCCCAGTTGGGTGAGTTTGCGAGTGTGTCTTATGTACTGGAAGTTTGTGGAAACTTTTTCCAATAAATTCACTTTTGTTGAACTCTGCAGTTCTGTCTAGTGTACTGATCCCTGGTGTGATTATCCTCGTCCCCAGTGAGAGTTTGTTCTTTGGTGTATGAGCTAATTAACCTGTACAGTGCAGTACTATAAAATTAACTAAGACTTTATCATCAGACGCACTAAGTAGATTGCCTTAGAAGAAACACAAATTGTATAAATAATCAAATACGGTCATGTATTGTTTTACGAGGGGAAAGGGAACATATTTAATAGTGTTTACTCAATAAATAAAAGATCAACATAACAAGTGGGAAAAAAACAGCTTTGCAAATAACTGCTTATATTTTCAAAACGATGTAGCCTTCCATTAAAATAACCCCTTAGATAAGATGGTTCAGAAATTAAGTTAACAAAACTTGAAATTAGTAATCATCCTTGATTAAAAAAGCTGTTGTTCACTTCTCCAAGGCACCTCTTGTAAGGTCAGCAAGCAGGGCCGGTGCTACCACTAGGCGAATTAGGCGATCGCCCAGGACGGCATATTTTGAGGACGGCGGAAGATGACTGCAGGAGCAGAGCAGGGCGGCAGAGGAGGAGAGCGTCAGGCGGCGGTGGAAGAAGGCAGGAGCGGAGCAGGGCAGCCGGGGAGGAGCGCGCCCCAACGGTCCAAACCAGAAGACTTCACTGACTTCTTGTATCTGCTGCTGCTACAGCGTGCTCCTTCCCAGCTGCCGTGTTCTGCTCCCATGGTCCTCATTCCTCTTCTCCCGTCACCGCCTGACGACCACCTCCTCTGCCGGCCATCTCCGCTCCTGCCATTCTCTGTCCTCTTCTCCCGCCGCTGCCTGGCGTCCTCCTCCTCTGTCCTTTTCTCCTGCTGCCATCCGCCTGCTGTCCTTCCCATCTGCTGCCCTGCTTCACTGAAGCGAGGTAGGTAAGAGGTGGAGGAGCGGGTGAGAAAGGAAAAAGAGAGGGGTGAAAGAAGAGGAGAAGAAGGTGAGAGAAGAAGAGGAGGACGGCGTGAGAGAAGAATAGGAGAAGGAGTGGGCTGAGAGAAGGAGGGGGTGAGAGGAAGAGAAGGGGGTTGAGAGGAGGAGGAGTGGGTGAGAGAGAAAAGGAGAATAAGAGGGTGAGAGAAAGAGGGGGGTGAGAAGGAGGGGGTGAGAGGAAGAGGAGGAGGCAGTTGAGAGGAGGGGAGGCAGTTGAGAGGAGGAGGAAGGGGTGAAAGAAAGAGGGGATGAGAGGAAGAGGTGAAGGAGGGGTTGAGAGAGGAAGTGGAGGAAGAGGAGAGGAGTGAGAGAGGAAGTGGAGGAGGAGGAGGAGAGGAGTGAGAGAGGAAGTGGAGGAGGAAGAGGAGGGGAGTGGGAGAGGAAGTGGAGGTGAGTGAGAGAGGAAGAGGAGAAGGAGGGGTGAGAGAGGAAGAGGAGAAGGAGGGGATTGAGAGAGGAGGAATAGGAGGGGATTAGATGAGAGGGGAAGAGGAGGGGGGTGAGAAAGAATGGAAGGGCGCAGGGCTGAAGGTTTGTCTAGGGTGCCAAATACCATTGCACTGGTCCTGTCAGCAAGGTGGTCTTATCAAACAACACGATGTTATTGAAATACAGCAAGATGCCTTTGTGTGTCTAAACCACTTGAATGAGGGTGCACAAGCGGTGTGTTCTTTGCTTGCCACATGATATCAAATATTGTGTGCATCTCTTTGAAAATCTCTAGAGTAGACAGGTGTTTGTATTGTCTTAAAGCATTGTCACTGATACTAAAGATTGAGAAAAGCTAGTGATGGGACACAAGTGGCATGTTTAAGGGGTTACATCAGGGTGATTGATGCCTTTTGTTTTGCCAAAATTTGACACCTATATTGTTTTTGACGTTAGTTTGTAAATATGGGGAGATGAGACTTGAGTGGGGTTTGATTTCCATTTTTTTCTGATGTCACTGTGTGTTCAACAAGAGTTTGCTCAGCCAGAGCCCCCCTCCCTTTGTCAACCTTCTCTTATCTTTATTGGCTCTCTGATTAGGACAGAGTGTGCTAGGGTTAAAGAAAATTATTGATTGCCATCCACTTCCCCATATAGAGGCTCCTAAAAATAAAATGTTTAATTCATTAACAGAGATCTTTCCAAAAATATTCTCTTTTAGCATAGTTACACTTGTAAGGAAGCCAATCAGATTGGAAAATTGTTAACAAAGGGTTATTTTATGGTCAGCAATGTGGGATTGCACCTTTAACAAAGTGTTTATACAGTAGCGCTTGTGATGGCCCAGCGTTTGATATGAGAGGTATTTAATGGTTTAATTTGGGACGGACGTAATAACCTATAAAAATGTAATTAAATTGTGCAAATTAACCAAGGAAACAAGAGGGGAATTAAGTTGCAGGGTAAATCCAAGGTGGGATAAAGAAAAGTTGGATTTGGCGTTTAGAGGTGGAGGTTTGCTCCACTGTGGAAAAACAATAATAATTTTCTCATGTACTGCAGGTCATTCATTCAAACCTCGCGAGCTCTATAACATGATGCAGGTCTTTAGAAGTTAAATTATCTTTGTTTATCATTGAACAATTAAAACCATTTACTTCTGCAGTATTTGTTTGTTTTGCCACCAGCAGCATAATTACTTTGCAATAATCATATTTATAGTAAATAAGTCAAACAGTTATTACATTAGAGACGTGGGAAACTGTCCAAAAGGCATTTGCGCAATGTTAAGAATTGTTTTCCCCAAATTTGATTACCGTCAAAACATTTTGCCAAGCCTCAAAGGACTAATAATGTCACCAAATCAGTAAGCTCTCGGCTATATATCACCAGACAGCAAGTAAAACATGGGGGGGGGGGTGTGCTCTATTTATGTATTTTTTATATTGGCATTAAGAAAATCTGTCGATTTTAGAGAATTTAGCAAATTAGCCTATTAAATGAAATTGCAAAGCACTCTGAATTAATGCTCGGTGAATCGCTTGCAAAGTCGGAATCAGCCGCTGCTTTCTTTCGCATACAGCAAATAAAAATACAGCGCGAGCACATTCACCCTGCTTTTCACCATTATCTCCTAGCACAGGGGAGCGCAAACTTTTTGAGCTGCGCCCCCCTGCCTTCTCCCGAAGCTACTCACGTCCCCTTTTTGTTTGACCGGCGTCAAATGACGCCAGGTGTGACATCACACGACCCCATTGCCATGGCAATGCCGCGTCAAATGACGGCGTGGGTCATGCGATGTCACATCACGTGGCCCGCGGTGTCATTTGACGCTGTGTTGCTATGGCGACGCGGCACAACAGACGACTGAAACCCCGGTTAGTAGGTTACAGAGGCCTCACGCTAAACCCCGTCATTTAATTTAAATGCCTTGGGGAAGAGCGCGGGGCCCCTGCAACCGTCCGCGCACCTTTCCCCCACAAGAAAAATCTAGCGCCCCCCAGTTTGCGCACCGCTGTCCTAGCATACAATGCTTCCACTGCAGCTAGGGATTCTGGGAAATGCCACGTAAATGAGCACACAGTGTCACCTTTTGCTTCAAATTCATTTTAATATAGACAACTTCATGCAAAACGTTTGGTATGTCTCTACTTCGCACGTGCGCTGTTAACTCTTTGCTCTGCTATCTGTTGCAGGAACCAAAGGCAGCAAAAGCGTTAATTGAATATTAATGAAAGCTCGTAAAGTGACAGGGTTAAACCATAGACAAAGACCCTCACCAGTTCCTTCTTCTTCATGCACTCCATCAGGACAACGAGAAGCTGGTGAGACTGGTTCCGACTGTAGTTAAATGTCTTCTGAATGGTCACCAGAAGCTGGTCACGAAGAGATTCGCTGATTATCCTAAAAATACACACCAAAGGAAATAGCCAGAACTGCAATCATTTTCTTTATAATTAGTCAAAGAAGCATATCAATCAAGACCTGTGTTAATGTTTGAAGAAAATATAGAAACAAACAGGTATTCTGGCAAACAGGAGTTCCTATCAGAACGGTTAGTGGGACATTTAATTGCATTATTCATTTATATGATGAAGAATGCATAATTACTTTAAAGAAACTCTCTGCTAAACAAAAATCAACCTTAATCCAATTATTGCTGTGCAATATAATTCTTGCATTATGATCTAAAGGGGTTAATAAAATCTAATCTTACCCTGCTTCCTCCGAGTACTTATGTGCAAAAGACAAGATGTCAGAAGCTCGACCACTTCCATCGCAAATCACTACCGGGATGGGGGGCTCTTCACGTAGACATTCCAGGACTATGGAGATCACATTAGGACCCCCTTCAACGATGAGAGCTACCACAGGCACTCCCTGCCCCAGTCCTAGGGCATAAACGTAGCCATGAATATTTAAAGATGGGCACCCTCAGAACAACGTGTACAAGGCTTATGTATCAATTTTTAGGCCCCCGTTAAAGCCAAATATGTATTATGTGCATTTGATTAATTCTTTAGACATGTACTTTCATGAATTTGAAGCCAATTGTGCAAGTTAAGTGTTACCAAAACCCCATCGCTGACAAATGGGCCAAGCAAGCAATGCGTTGTTGGCACACTTGGTGAAAACAGGTCAAGTGAATGGATAACAATGGAAACCAGTGTCTTTGAAAACCTATAACAGGAATCTGACATGTCTAATGATTTCAATACAATGATGCTTTTCTGGACATTAGGATACTGGTCAATGAGAACCAAACCACAATCACAGACATTATTTTGTATAGCAGGTGCCACATGCATGGAATTGTCATATACCTGGAACCCTCCGAATAATAAGGTCTTATCATTATGATAGTTAGCCGCCTTGGTTAGCTGGTGCAGATGACAGCTGAACATCCCTTTGTTGTCCCTGCCTCACCATTATTCCCAGGCATAGGATGACAAAGGGAAGCCCATGGGTCACATTGTCATTGTCCTTCGTAGGTACATCGAAAGCAAGTAAAACAGCAGCAGAAATCAGCTGTTTATTGGTACACATAATCAACGGTACATGGTCTAGTAAGGAATAGTAACAGTACAATTGTTGTTGGAAGTAACAGTACAATTGTTGTTGGAAGATGGAAGTGTAATAGATTAATTACTAGTGGTATGGACATTATCAAAAACGTGGAGGAGACAGAATATTGTGGCACCAGTATCAATGATTCAAGATGATGCAATTTGCCACCTTAAAGTGCTGTATAAAACTTGTTAATCTTACCATTTTTACAGTTGTATGTATGTATGTCTTTATTTATATAGTGCCATTAATGTACATAGCGCTTCACAGCAGTTGGCGCAGATATCTAAGGCTGTGTTTATTGTACTGGCTACGGCAACTGCGACGTTGCGCAGCGCTGTAGCAAGTACATGCAGTTCATCGCGGGTGCCCATAGTGGGCGCGACGGCGATGGCTGACATCACGCGGTCGCGATCACTGAAAGTCAAAGGCTTTTGACTTCTTCAGCGATTGACGCATGACGTCGGCAGCACATGAGCGGTTCAGCCAATGAGGGCAATCCGTTCACTGCCATGCCTCCACCACGCCCCCCCCCCGGTCGCCCTCTCCTGTCCCAGCGTGCAGGAAACGCTATAGTGACGGCTGATGTCACGTGGTTGCATCGTCGAAGCTCTTACTATAAACGCAGCCTTAGGCTGTGCTTATGGTGCCGGCAACGGCGACAGCGACGCGACGTCACGGCAAAACAAATGCATTGCCACCGTCGCGTGCGCTTATAGTAAGCGCGACGCAACGGCGCGACAGATTGGTCGGGATCGCTGGAATTCATCTCTATTTGATTTTCCAGCGACCGTCACGTCGCCGTCACCGGCACTATAAGCATAGCCTTAGAAGCAGAGGTTACGGTGGCATAAACCTGGTAAATTAATTTGTCCTCGAAGAGAAAGGAGAACTGCCCCAACTTTACACACACACACACACACACACACTGCGATTTATTGTATTATAATAGTCTGATCATTTTCTTTCCCCCTAACTCTTACCATAACCACTCCCCAAATTGCTCACTTAAGAAAGTGAAGTAAATCGGAACCAGGCTTCCTACACTGACGCAATGTGCCGTAGAGACAATATGATGCAAACTGCATCATTTGGGAGCAATGCTCCAGTTTGGGATTCTAAATGCATGTTTCTTGTCTTCAGTTCTTCCTGTTAGGGCCTTACTCAAAAAGGTCTTAAGCGGTTGATGGCATCATGATCATCAAAGCCCTTGATCTCTATGGGGAACCCATTCTTCATCTCTTTCCCAATTTAAATGGCTCAACTGTTGTGAAAATGTTTTACTTCAATGTCCAGTCAGTGACCTTCCTAAGGATACTCTAAGATCTAGGTGGTTGTATCATGCTGTAAAAGCTTTTTTGGTTATTGCTTGTATGTGATCTTAGGAGTGCCACAATTCTTACTATATCAGGGGTGCGCAAACTTTTCAGTCTGCGCCCCCCTGCCTTCTCTCCCCCCTGCTTGTGCACCCCCTCCTTACCTTATCTCCGGCGTCAAATGACAACGTAACGTCATTTGTCGCCGCATTGCCATGGCGATGCGTTGCCGCAGACACAGTGAGTTACAGAGGCCTCACGCGATCCCCCGGCATTTCATTTAAATGCCTTCGTGGAAACGTGCGGGACCTCTGCAACCGCCGTGACCCCCCTAGAAAATCTTGCGACCCCCCCGGGGGGCGCCCCCTCCCCCACGTTTGCGCACCCCTGTACTATATTATTGCAACAATGGATCATGGCACGTGATCGTTTAGCCATTGAGCATGTCACTGCTTATTTTCTCTTCACTGTTGTTACTTTAACATGAATGCAGCATTATCTCATTATAATTATCATAGCAACAGTGCCCCCTGCTTGTGGGCAAGTGAATAGCAGAATCAGTGGTTTCATTTCTAGTACAAAACCTGCCAGATACTGTTTTTGGGTTTAATTGTGCCAGTCACGACCCCCTCATCGCTGCCTCAAGTGCTCATGTGGTTGCGATCCCATAAGAGCAGTGGCACTCGGACACCGCTAGTCTTTTGGCATTAAAAGGGTTGAAGTATTGCCAATGAAGAAATACCAAACAAACCAATTTAAAGCCCCTCGTACCAGTGGCACGATCGACGTTTAGAAATCGTTATCACATTTTTGCTTGTTTTCTAAAGAAGATTACTGTATGTTCGCAGTTCCTTTGAATTGGGCGCTGTGGATCTTCCGACAGGAAAGGGGTTCATGCAGATAACGTTAACCGTTCTCCTGAATATACTTACGTGTGTTTATTTTCTGAAGAGAGATATGCTTTTCTAGCTGGCGCCGTAACTTTACTTCAGCTCCATATTTGCCCAACGTACCGTTATCCGCTAAGATGAAGTGTGTATGCGTGTTGTTCAGCACGGAAAGTTTACTCAGGGGATTGGACATTGTTTGGTAAGGTTTTGTTACCTGTTAAAAAAAAAATGTACATGAATAAAGAAAAATGACATCCTACTTTGTCCATACATTTTATCTTGCAAGCATAGTTACAAGGCCCTTACAGCAGAGAAGGCCGGAAAAGCAAATACTTTAAAGCAGAAATATTATGGGTGTCCACTGCCATTTATAGCTGCTAGTCCCTAAGGCTGAGATTATAGTGCTCGTGGCGAGAACATGCTTCTTCCTTATGAGGCCACCCATAGTGCACCAGACCACACTAGCGATGCAGAGCAGGCGCGCAGCAGTTATTTTTCAAATAAATTATTTTGTCTTTTCGTGCGGAGGGCGCGTCATGGCCGCATCGCGTGAGCGGTTCAGCCAATGAGGGCGAACAAGCCTGGTGACGCGTCCGCCATACCTCTTCATCGCCCCCCCCCCCCCCCAATCGCTGGAAGCTGAGTTCACCCATCGCTCGGGCGAGAGGCGCGCTCGACGTCGCGAGCACTACAATCTCAGCCTAATGCAGCACCGGAAGCTCTACAACTCCTCTGCACAAATTCACTAACACTCACTGATACACAGGCAGACACAATGATGCAGTTCATCATCACACGGGATAGGTGCTGCAACATTTTTTAGTCTGTGATTTTTGCTTTTATAGCTTCTACAGATGTAGCCAACGCCATTGCACCCATTATCACACTATAATGCATTCCCTCTAGTGGGAGTTTTAATGCGTTATCATGCAATTTGCAATTCAATGGAGCCACGATTTGATAAAGGCCAGGAGTCATGCGGGATATTGCGCCCGATATGGCGATAGCTGGTATTTAAGTCAATGGCAGTCACCGCCAGATTGGTATGCGATACCCCGCATCATGCTTGGATGACTCCTGGCCTCAGTGCCTTCCCACACGATAACTGCTGCAACCACATTGGCTACACCTGTACGCTCCTGCACACATTCGCTTCTTACATCTTTTCCAATAAGGTCCTCCTTGTTCTCCACAATGCCCCACGGTGCAATTCCTATGGCACATACTCGTCCTCTGGACTTGGAAGAATGATCTTTCAAGGCATCTCCCACATGGCGAATTACACCTGCAATACCAAATGAAGGAATTACTCCAAAGTGATAAGTGACAATTTCTCTGGTTTACTCCATTTAAAAAAAAAAAAAAAAAACATTTTAATGGGATGAATCAAATATGGTATATAGAGCTGTGATTGATTTAATCTGTGGCAGGAAACTCGGTTGGCGTGAATCTCAGCACAAACAAAATCGGTGTTAAACACAAGAAACCTTCATTCAGCAGATTCTTTAATCTGACACGGCAACATGCATCTTTTGCTATACTTCTGCTTATCAGACACTTTTCCCAAATGAATCCAATGGGGTTACTGAGTTAAACAGCAAGTGTAAATATTCACGCGTGTTATTCTACAAAGAACAGAATGTATTAATATTATTCACAATATGTTGGATAACTGATACTCACAAATATATTGAATTTCCTTCATCCACTTTACGATGATAATATATTTTCATACATAGTGCACATGGAACAAAATCTACAATTGGCTTACAATTAAATTTTGACTTCTGAGACACAGGCAGATAAAATGCGATTTCCCTTGGTTACTAGGAGCGTAGGTATCAATAAATTCATGTTGCTACACGGCTACATAGTGTACATTTTTAAACAAGCCCGTTTTTATTACTATAGGCCAGTGTTTTACAACCAGTGTTCCTAGGAAAGCTTGGTTTCCCTGGTCATCCCTAAAGGGTTCCCTGCAATTTTCAAGTCATTTGAAAATGGTACCAAATACAGAAGAATTTAAAATGCATCTGATCTCAGGAGCGCTATTAGAGAGGGTTGAGGTTCCTTACAATGCACCTGATCTCAGGAGCGCTATTAGAGAGGGTTGGGGTTCCTTACAATGCATCTGATCTCAGACGCGCTATTAGAGAGGGTTGGGGTTCCTTACAATGCATCTGGTCTCGGACGCGCTATTAGAGAGGGTTGGGGTTTCTTACAATGCTTCTGATCTCAGACGCGCTATTAGAGAGGGTTGGGGTTCCATACAATGTGTCTGATCTCAGACGCGCTATTAGAGAGGGTTGGGGTTCCATACAATGCATCTGATCTCAGACACACTAATAGAGACGGTTGGGGTTCCTTACACTGCATCTGATCTCAGACGCGCTATTAGAGAGTTGGATTTCCTCAGAATTTCACAATATAATGATAGGTTTCCTTAACTAAAAATAGGTTGGGAACCACTGCTATTGACATTGTTATTACACACAGTGAGCCATGTAGCAGTGCAATACCATAAGACATATACTGTATTCAGACGCCTGAAGACACCTTACAGCTCATTCATTTGAATGGGCCGATAGGTGTCTTCCAGCTCCTGAAGTTATCTTATGGCATTGCACCACTTAGTAAACATAGGCCAAGATGCCTTATATGAAGAAGTCTTTCTTACCTGTACTGACTCCCCCTGTAAATATCCAGGCCCCGGTTGTCATGGCAGCCTTGATTAGGCCTTTCCCAAATACTTGCTTCAATTTGGGCTGCATCTCAAAGTTCTGGAGACCTCCATGAACAGAGATTAAAAGTTTAGGAAGCTCCAGCTGCCACTCCTTAACCATGAGATGAAGCAGAGAGTCGGGCTTTGTGTCGTAAGATACACGGATATACTGAAAAACAGCAATTGTCTCTCATTTTACCTAATTAAGTATTAACATTAACCCTCCTCCCAATGAAAATATAAAAGATGAAAGCTTCTTTAAAGAAAATAAAGTTAGATCAAACCTTGCAGCACCATGATCAATATAAAAACATATAAAATGATTAAAAAAAATACCCTGTAATATCCACTCAGGACTGGGAATTACCTGCCCATTATTACTCTTCCACCCAGGACCAGGTATTCCCCGGTCCTTCAGTGATGATTACTTAAGTCACGGTCTGTCATATGAGCTTTGCTGAATTTGTCAATAGCCAAACTTTACCCAGTGCTCAAAACACAAGAAATGAACCCTATTGTTTAGCTCATATTGGGGGATGAAGAGTCACTAAACTGCAGTAAGCAGAACACGGTGTAATTACAGCTACATCTGAGGCATCGTTTTCTTCCAACCAGTTTACTGAACATTCCAACTAGGAGGTTTGCATCAACCATAAGGCTGTTTATCTGTGAATTATTTGTGGTGGTTAATTAGTAGTAAGTACAGTACTGTAATTGTACGAAGATATTCCCAGTATCTCTGATTTTATATTCCATGCAGATTCACTAAATGCTGATAAGTAAACCACCAAGATATTACACTTTGCAAAAACCGCCAGCTCATACCAGGGGGTGTTCATTTGTAACGTCTTTTGTAAGGTGCAGTTATGAAGGGAGCAAACTGAAGGGAGATACAGTATACCTGACCACAGAAATATATATGCGATTCAAGTTTAGCTGCCAAGTTAATCTTTTAGTACATCCGTTTATATTATAAAAGTAGTACATGTACTGTATAGTTCATGGAACGTGAATAAGGTGTGATCAAGTTACAAGTGTATATATTTCACATGCAATTAAATCATATAACTAATTACCAGCTAAATAAGTAGGGTTTTGCTCAGGATGGGAGAGCACCTTGGCAACTATAGCCAATCCCCTTCTGTGTACATCTGTGTTGCCCCAAAGGTGGACAGACGCATGTTGGGGTTCCCCAAGAGCTGCTCCCCTCTGCACAGAACCAGTGTGCTAAGGGTTAACCTCTGATTTTGCTTGTACTATGTGGGACATTTCTATGTATTCTTATGGTACTTATGCTGGTGTTTTATAATTAATTGGCATGTATATATGATTTGGTGGGTTATGGGGTTAGATCTTGCTTGGGGTGTGCGTTTGTGAATTTGGCCGACTCCTGAAAGCCACAAATGCAATCATCATCAAGAAGAATACCGTAAAATCAACGCATTAGGGGTTAAAACATGGAAACCATCTTCTAAGTATTGTTTACCTGGCTCTATGTCTTCATGAGACTAGATTCCAGTTCTGGTTTTCCATATCTCCAATATCCATAGATAGACAGGAATATCGCTAGAATTAGTGTAATATGACACCTGGACCAAAGTCACATGATAACATGGAGCTAAAGTCCAGAGCCAGCTAGAGATGCGATATAGCGAGGCAATGTACTGCATAGTAGAAAGTTTCGACACAGGAGTAGTCAACACTTCGGTCCTCATGAGTCATGGTAAAATGTTGCCCTAAGAAAGTCCTTGTGAGGATCGGTATGTTGGCTACACCTGTGCTGAAACTTTCTACAAAGCAATCCATTGCCTCTATTGCTATTGAGGGGTTCATTATCGTATTCCTATTTTGTCTTGCATGATGACATGGAGCCAGGTTGAGAATATCACATACGTAACGTAAGGTAACATGGCTGAATAAGGATCTTACCATGGCCTTGTTTGAGTGTCCACCCCCCTGGAACTCCAGAATTCCGAAAGCATCCGTGGGGCTTGTCTGGGTGTGTTTACTGATTGACCATTTTTCAGGAACAACTTCCAACTGCTTGCTCTCTTCTCCATTCTTGTTAGCCGTAGCATTTTGAGGAAGTGGGATGTGTTGAGTAATGAGCTGACCACAGAAACACCTACCAAAAATAAAAAGGGAGCCTGTAATAAACTGGTCTCTACATCATTGCATTACAAAATCCTTAACTTTTTCGATTTATTGTACAGTATGTCTCTATTCCTCCATAACGTATTAAAGAGGAAATTCAAGCAGCTAAAAAAAAATTGTTTTAATACTGTATATGCAGCCTTTGATTAACTTTATTGAAAACTAATTAACTAAGCTGCCGATCGATTGGTTCTCCTGTGATCGATCAGCAAAATCCTGTTTTCCAGGGTTCACTAAATGGCAGCCTTTCCGTTTCAAATGAATCAGTCAGTGTAACTCAGCAGCTACAATGTACTCTTATATAACTAAGGTAACATTATCTATTGTTACAGTTTGCAATTCAAACTGCTGGGAATATTGGCAACAAATGATCACAAACAGGAAAGTGTTACAAAGATCTTGCACTGCTGGCGGAGGTGGGCTATAGAAATCAAACCATGCTCAGTATATTAAAACTTTAAAAATGACATTAAGATTTGAATTTTTAAATAAAAAAAGGTAGTCGGTATTATCTAATACTACAGAACTGATTAATTTAAAAACACATACATGGGGGACATTGCTTGGATTGCTCCTATAAGTGAGAAGAGTGGTCCCAAAAGAAGGTATCTAGAATACATGTTTAGTTTTGCTTTATAACCAAACCACATAGTGAGTCCACAAGCTGGGCGATGAGAAGCTTTGCCCATCAGTCTGCATAGCAGGAACCCTTGTATTAGGAGGATCCTCACACTGAGGTTGTGATGTGCAAAATGCTAAGCAGAGCCGCGCATCACTCAGATTCTGGCTTAATAGCGCTAGGTACTTCTGAAGCAAGACAAATACAATCAGAATCCTTCGACTTTGGGAGCAAGTACTTTCATGTTCACCAGGGGGATTATTTGCTAAAGTCTGCCAGCTGTAGCATAATGGCACCAGATTTATAAAAGGGAAAACTCCAATTGGTTTCCGTGGGATTCATTTTCTTTGATAAATATAATGCTGTGTTTTCACTAGTTTTGCCCCAGCTTCATGACTGGGGTCTTTAATAAATAAATCCCCTGGTGTTCTCAATCTGCACCTATCAACGTGCAAAATTGATTCACAGGACAGACTTGTACGAACAAAGTTGATATTAATGTAATACATTTTTCACTTGCTGTAAGACAATATCACTGTTAGCTATATGCAGTGGCATAAAAAAAAAGTCATGGACGTTTGCCTGACTTCAAAAACCCTCCATGTATTTAGCATTGAGCTATTCTGACCATTTTAAGAAAGATTTGTATATAATAATTGAAGTCAATTTGGGATTTTCGGTTGAAGACGGGCAAAATGGCCACTTTATAATATATATATATATATATATATATATATAATCAAAAAATAAATAGATGATACCGTTCTGTGGCTAACGAAATGCTTTTATTTGTGCGAGCTTTCGAGATACACTGATCTTTTCTTCCGGCGATGTTTCAATGAATGAAGCAAGCAAAAGCTATACTATAAACAGTGTCTATTGGAATGTTATCTATTTATTGAAGCTCGGCTAACACGGTACTGATACCTCTATATATATATATATATATATATATATATATATAGTGCAGAATAAATGAGTTCTTCAGTATTAGGTGATACCTTTTTTATTGGACTAACTATTGCTTGACCTGAAGAAGAGAGGAGAACTCTTGAAAGCTTGTCCTATGACATAAATTGTTAGTCCAATAAAAAAGGTATCACCTAATACTGAAGAACTTATTTATTCTGCACTATCGCAACTGGACTAACACGGCTACTTTCTGCTTTATATATATATATATATCTATATATATAAAATTACGCCCTATGTAGCCGTAGAAAGTAGAAAGGAAGAGAAGATTTCTTTAAAAATAAAAAATAAATTTAAAAAGTGAAATTATTAGTCTGACAATAAAAAAGTAGTACGGTACAGTAGTTTGTAAATTAAATTAGTAGTTATGTTATGGTTTGTAAATTAAAAAAGTAGCGCTAATCCGTAGCCCCTATTAGCATCAAACTTCGACCACTGAACATGCGCAGAATTGAATACAAATGTTGCATTGCTTCACAGTAGACAGAATAAGGCTGCTCATATTTCTGAATTACCAGACAAAATGTCTTGTCTATCCATGTGGATGTGTATTATTGCTCGAACATACAGTATACATTGGAATCCCTTCCCTCACTTTTAGCATTACTATAAGCAGAAATGTAAGGGTATTCTGCCAAGTTTGTGCACCCGAACTATATTGCTGTTATAAATCCTATTTTAAAAAACACAGTTCACATTGAAATTGGCACCTGGTGCTGTCTTTGTTGTTGATAACCATGCAGATGCATTCTCTTTTGGAAAATGTTTTTTCTATCCAAGCCTTTTGACCCTAAAAATGAAAGAAATTAAATGGTTATGTTACATAAAACAAAACACAATCTTAACAAATGTAAGAACAAGGAACTAAGAGACTTATTCTATATCCGCCAACGCGGACGCAATTCCCAGAACTTTGGCAGATATGGATCAAGTCTTGATACCCGCTTTGATATACTCATGTGGGTGAAAATAAAAATAAAACGTGCTATTCAGCATCGCTCAATGTTAGTTGCAAAATAGCTTTTCTAGTTATTTAGATATGGCCTGAACACTCATTTAATAATACTTAACCATTTCGCTACCAGTTCACAAAGCATTGTGGGTCCGTCTGTCAGAGAAAGAGTCAACACGTGGATGGCCACTGTGGCAGTGAAAAGCATGAAAATTGTAATCAGCGGATAACAAACCAAAATGAGGCAGTGATAAGAAAGGAAAAGTCCATTTAAATTATTTATTTCAAATATTTTGTCAAGAAAGACAAAACTGAGATGAACTTTCAATATCTAATGTGCACATATGTACTGGGGCACATTGCCTGTTGGAAAGTATTGAGAAGGCTTCCTTGTCCCCTACCCAATTCCTACAAGTGCTAAATAAATAAGCAAATGTATTTTTAGGTGCCACCTTTAGAGTAATTCCAGCTACCTGAAGCAGTGGCTCTCGTGGAGCAGAAATGTCACATTCTCATTAACGGGAGACACCCAGTGCAAGAAATATTTACCTCTAATGTCCGGGCACAAATGAAACTGGCCACTGGCAACATTATAGAGCAGGGGCGGGTCAATTCCAGTCCTCAAGGGCCACCAACAAGTCAGGTTTTAAGGATAGCCCTGCTTCATCACAGGTGGCTCATTCAGTAGCTCAGTCGGTGACTGAGCCACTAATTGAGCCTCCTGTGCTGAAGCTGGGATATCCTTAAAACCTGGCCTGTTGGTGGCCTTTGAAGACTGGAGTTGGCCACTCTTGTTATAGAGGGTGAGAAAATAAATAAGGGGAACATCGTAAGACACCAAAGCGTGGCCTGCAGAACTCACCTTATTTATTTTACTGCGGCCATTTTTACTTAAAAGCCAAGATAATTGCAGTCACTATTTCCTTAAGTATTTAGTCGTTCAAAAAAAGAAAATCTTTGTACTCCCAGTACATTCCTTTTGATAAAAACATTGATCTGAGCTGTCTTCTGATACATTTGATTTACAGATGTAGCGTTGGTTATTGCTTACTCTGGCGCGTTAGGCTAAGGCCAAACAGCCTTCGCCCGCACGGAAGCGTGCGAAGGCTGTGATGTCACCCCCGTGAAGCGGGTGTGTTTTCGGGCCATAGTAGATGCACCGTGGGGGCGTGCCTAGGGGCATCACGGAGCTGGTTTGCCCTCTTTGGGGGAACCGCTCACGTGACCTGCTCGTCACGTCGAGAAATCAGTTTAAACTGATTTATTGCGTAACGCACACCCCCACCTGTTTTGCATGCGCGCGCGGTCTATGGGCACGATCAATGCCTGTGGGCAATGTGAGCGCGCCCCGCGTGGTCGCCTCCCTGTGGTCGTCGCAACCATGTCTGAGGCCTTATGGTGGTATATGCTGTGATATTCTGCGCTATTACTGCCATTGAATCATATGGAAACTGCGATATTCTGTGTTATAACGTGTTATGTTGTGTTATCAGTAAAATAAAGCTTGCTACTGCACACTGTATAACTATAAAAATAGATACATACAGTAAGTATTCACTGCCCCAATAGTTCTAACTAGTTCTATCTCCTGAACGTTAAGCAGAAGGAGCCGTAGAGAGATAATGGAAATCTAATCTATTTGCAAAGAACCTGAAAAGGTGAACTTGACTCAAGAAACAAGTTTAACAAATACCCCCAGCAGGAATGGAAGGCAGTGCTCAACAATAAAACCTTCGCTCATCCATTCTGTCCAATATCTGAAAATCTGGTAGGCCAACTTGGGGTATCTCTTCATCTTTCCATCGTTGGGTTAAGGGAATTCTTCATCTTAAAGGAACTGAGCTACCCCTCAACAAAATGTGGAAGAGTTGGACAGGATGCATTAATTCACACCGACCATAGGCAAGTCATACTCTGAGGTACCCTGTACTCCGATAACTTTTTTGACTGCAATAATAATTCAACATCAGCCCAGTACAAATAATATAGTACAAGCACTGGTGGGTTTTTCCTTAGCACTAATGAGGGAGAGGCAAACGTACAAGCATTACAGATCAGTGGAATAAACACTCACAAAAGCATGTTCAGTCAGCCTTTGAAGTTTACTGCCCTTGTCTGTTTAATCTTCTTACTCAAGGCTTGATTATAATCCAGTGCAGATACATAAGCGGACATTCGCAGGCTGAAAATGTGCACCTTGCGTGTGTATTTTCTCTGAACATTGTACAGTCTTGAAAAGCTTAGATATCACAGAGGATTACAATAATTGGGTTTCTTAAGCTATACCAGTCCAAAAATTGTCTAATGAGTTTGCAAAGAGAACATTTCCAGCAGCCATTGAACTGAAGAATTCAACAAGGATTACGGCAGATTAACTACAGGGTTTTACTAAGAGACAAATAGATTTTACCAGTGAGATCAAGTCACTAACAAATGTTCTTTTAATTCCTTAGTGATCGTCCAGGATATAATTTAGCTATTCACTGTGGCCATCAACAGGGGTCAAATTTGATACCATGTTGTTCCATTTCTACAGATGCAACAGATATGAACTGGTAAAACGAGGCCTCAAATATCTGAAAGTGACTGTGCTATGTGCTGGGTGGATACATATTACAGTATATATATATATATATATATATATATATATATATATATATATATATACTGTATATATATATATTACAGTATACAGTATATATATATATATATTACAGTATACAGTATACATATATATATATATACATATATATATATATATATATATATATATATATATATATATATATATATATATATATATCAGGAGAGAGAACCAGCAAACCTGTACAAATAATGCTTAATATTTATTGAAAGGCAATCAATCTGTTTTGGTCCCCATAATAAACAGGTACTCATCACTTTTGAAGAATTTATTGCAGGATCAACATTTTGGCCCCAATATTGTACAGCAGAACTTTTGCTGGTTTACAGAGAAGCTCATATATATATATACTTTTTTTCAGTAGGTCTGCCCATTTGAACATATATTTTCTACCTTACCTTTGCATTTAAGATCATGATTACATTCATCATTCGTTACACAGGTGCCAAAAGTTTCAACTGCTGTTGGATACACAGGAAGATTTGTGCTATGCAGTGAAACCAATGTTAGTGATTCCCATAGGTACGTGTGATACATTGTTATTGTTATGATGATCATGTCTACATTCAGAAGTAGATCAAGGGCCTCATTCACAAAGCTGTGCTACCGTAGCGTCACTGCATGTACAGCCATTCCATTCAATGTGTTTGCCATAAATGCCACACTAATGCGGCTTTGGGATCATTAGTAACGTATGTATTTTAACAAAATAAAAAAAATCAACCAAAATGATCATGCCACATACTGCTGCGGCCAAGTTTATTCGAGCATTTGCCCGTTCTTGGCCGCAGCAGTAGCCTGGCGCGCGCCCGAGAGTGACGGGCGCGCGCCGAAGCAGCGGAAGAGCGCCCTCCGATCGGGGCGCTCTCCCTACCGCTGCCGAGTCCGCCGGGTCCCCCGGAACCCCCTGCCGCTGTCCCGCGATCGCGGGACACCAGGGCTCCCTCGGGGAGCCCCTGGACGCGCGTGCAGGCGGCGCACGCTCCCGAAGACGCGTGACCGCGCGTCTATGACGCGCGGCACGCCGAGGGGCGGCCACTAGCAAGCCGGGAAATCTCCCGGCTTGCGGATCTGGCCGCAGAGTAATAAAGCGTGTCGGTAGTGTAACAGAGATTTATAGTGAATTCTAGATACATGTAGGTTTATCCTCGGGCTCTAGATAACCAAAAGAGGTCAGGTCCTTCCAAGTTTTTAAATTAGGTTCCGAAATTGGAATGCCAGTACAGGCTAAGCCATTGCTTTGGATAGAGCCGACTCCTATTCTGTCCCAACTGATAAACTAGACTAGAGAGAACTACAGTGCAAGAAGAAGGTGGGTAAAACCACTGTCGTATCTTTAATTTGATCATTACGGTTGTGATGTGCATCGGACATTCTTCTTCATGTAACAGTGCGTTCTTCTCAAGGAAGTCTTCTTTCTACCCCCTTTGTATCTAAAGCCCTCTCCCACCTTAAACCTTTCTCACTGACTGCCCCACACCTCTGGAATGCCCTTCCCCTCAGTACCCGACTAGCACCCACTCTATCCACCTTTAAGACCCACCTTAAGACACACTTGCTTAAAGAAGCATATGAATAGCACTGTGAACATTCTGAACACATGATACATAAAGCTTGGCCCCCTGCAGATACACTTACCAGAACTCCCTCCTACTGTCTCTGTACGTTCTCACTACCTACCAATTAGACTGTAAGCTCCTCGGGGCAGGGACTCCTCTTCCTTAATGTTACTTTTATGTCTAAAGCACTTATTCCCATGATCTGTTATTTATATTATCTGTTATTTATTTGATCACCATATGTATTACCACTGTGAAGCGCTATGTACATTAATGGCGCTATATAAAGACATACAATACAATATAAATAGGGGATACTGCTGCTTTAATTAACATGAACAAATCCCATACACACATTGAGGTTTCCAACTTCTCATTATAACATAGAACAGTCGAAACAAAAAAAATTGGAATAAAAACAATATCTGCGTAGAGGAGGAGAAAACAGAGTTGCATTCACTGGAGTTCCCTTGTTTTAGGTGCCTGCTTAAAGATATTTCATATTAATGGAGCAATATGAGCCCATGTGAGTTTAACTCATATAATGTTAGCCCCCTGAGTGTGTCCTCCTTTTGCTTTACGTAGAATAATTACATTAACTGAATATATACCGATTGCTGTCGGTGTGATATGTTGTGGCAAGGCAGAATTGGCAGCATCTTGGTTGCTTGCCGTGAACATACGTTTTAACCATACTTGTTGCATAATTAGCAGTTGAATCTTCAAAAAACCTAAAACAAAGCTTTGAATCACCATAGAGTATCAGTGTGGCCCAGAAGTAAATGAACAGGCTGCTTCATCGAATATGTACAGAGTTGGCTATTCTAGTTGGTGAACAGGTGGAGTTCAAGGTCGAACTGGAACTCATGTTATCTAACAACTTCGCTCATTTCCTTAACTCACCTCTGCTTCCTTCCAATTACAGGGGACGGTGTTTATTTATTTTATTTATAAAATGTTTTACCAGGAAGTAATACATTGAGAGTTACCTCTCGTTTTCAAGTATGTCCTGGGCATAGAGTTAAGACAAATAATACATGGTTACAAATACAGTTACATAAATGAACAGGGTATACATTATATACAAGACATTGCATGCACAGTAAAAGAAAATATATATTATAGGCTTATGAAACAGTTACAGACCAGATTGAAATGTGAGACAGGTTTAGTTTTGAAAGAACTTAGACTGGTGGTGGATGTGAGAGTCTCCGGTAGGTTGTTCCAGTTTTGGGGTGCACGGTAAGAGAAGGAGGAGTGGCCGGATACTTTGTTGTTGAGCCTTAGGACCATGAACAGTCTTTTGGAGCCTGATCTCAGATGATAAGTGCTGCATGTGGTAGGGGTGAGGAGCTTGTTCAGATAGACGGGTAGCTTGCCCAGAAAGTATTTGAAGGCAAGACAGGAAAGATGAACTTTGCACCTAGACTCAATTGATGACCAATCTAGTTCTTTGAGCATTTCGCAGTGATGTGTGTTGTAGTTGCATTGGAGAACGAAACGGCATATTGAATTGTAGAGGGTGTCACGTTTGCTAAGGTGGGTGGGTGATGGTGTGATTTCACTGCTTACATTTGATCTTGTTTTGATCTGGTACTGCATATCCTATTAAAAACACCTTGATATATACATATGCTTTTCTATGGTTAGGACTTAAACAGTTACTATAAGGATTCTGGCATTTCCAATTGGTGGGATGCTCTATATTATACATGTTTGCACAGGCACAAACCCATAATGATTTACTTCCCATTTTAATTGTCGTTTTGTTAGAACAATGTCCACATATCATTATCTTAGACAAGAGAGCAAAAGGGTGTGATCTTTGCTTGCATCGTGTGTTTGACACCTAAATGCCAGACCCACTAACTGATTTGTACATATGATGCTACGGTGTATGCTTCTTTGTAAACCTGCAAAGTTTCATGGTTAAATACCTTCAAGTTCACAGTAACTGTGATGTGGTTTTCACACACTTCAATCTATATGTGTAACTGGGCCTTATTCTCTGCAAACAAGAACTAGATTAACAAAAAAAAAATATATATATATCCCTAAAAAGAATAATTAATATATATTAATGGAATCGATTTCCATAAATGTCAGCTATGCATTAAAACCTCCATGAATATGATTCAGAACTATGCTATTTTGTATTGTTTTCGGCTGTCTTCCCTGCCAGGAGAGCTTGTAATTCAGGGCATTAGAAGTAAAAAGAAGTCTTGTAGTATAAGGTGAATAATAATGTGTAGTCCATTTAATGCAAGCTAATCATCATGACAGTTTGACTGCAAACGTAATCTTCCTTTCCAGCTACTAATGGAAACATTGGCTTTAGTTCCTGTCATTTCTATCTGTACACCTAGTGTAGTCCAATTATGTGCTCCGAAAAAATGAAACATTTTTTTTAACATCGATGGCGCAGATAAAGAAATGTCAGGTTATTTAATAGGCACACACACGCGCACTATAAATTACATTTATGTGCACCAATTTTGCATAAAAAAGCCATGTGCAATTCGTATTACATAGCCATTGTCTCTTTCATGCCAATCAGTAATCTGTAATTTCCATATACCTATTCTGTAGTAGCCCAAAATTCTTTTTGGTGGTATTTGTTGTACTCCAATTTAATTCATTTTATGTATATGTGTACAGCGTGCGAATTGCAGATTAACACTGCTACCATTATATATGCATACAGACAGAAATTCCTGCTGAAAAACGTATATCAATTAACATTATATGGTCTACATTTCAAGACTAAAGTGTTGCAATTCTAGAGCAAAATTATTGCTGCAAATGTATCAAAGAAATAACACCATTACATCTGGTGTCGTAATTTGCCCCAGATTTACTTTGATACATATAGGTGTTCTTATAATATAAATATGATAAAAGATGACTACAACAGACTTTAAATGTCACTAACTAAAACACCACACTAATCATAGTATTACACATACACATACAGGATATTTTCAATTTGTTGCAAACTTTCAGACACAACGCAAGATTTGGAACAACATTACTTACTTGTAACGTGCTACAAATGAAACAACATTTCTAGTTCTTTTGTGCTCCCTAATCCCAATGAACTATTGCAGCCACTGTATAAATAAGACAACATATGAATGTACACCCCCTTACCTTTACACTGCCAGACGTCCTGTATCAGGTTGTAGAATGCAGAGCAGGCCAGTTGCACTATACTGTATGTCTTGCCTCTTCAGTTGCCAAATAGAAGTTGCTCAAAATCCCTGAAGAGAGGGGATTCCACCACTTTAAGAAGAGAATCTCATATGATAAGCATGTGAGCAGTCTCTTTGTTCAAGCCAATCTCATGACTCCCTTTGAAGGTAATCCTTTAGCAAGTCTCATGACCCATCTCCCTGCCCAGAGGGAATTTTCATCCCATGGTGGAACAAGGCACAACAAATCTACTTTCATAATGCCTCAAATCTCCAATTTGTTAAACCTTCTGTGTGACTATAGTAACTGGAAAAATTCAGGCGTTGCGGAAGGGATCCTGACATTTTTAATCTGAAGCGCCTTTCCCCTTGCTATAAAAATGTCAACTTTAATTTGCATAATTGAGACAATTGGGCATAATGGTTCTTTTCAGGGGTCCTCATTAATCTACTCGTTCTTTGAAAATGGAGAAAGGAGGTCACATTGCGTTAATTATAGCTAAGCCTTTTTAAAACTATTTGGAAACTTCAGCGAGATTTCTGCATGAAATCCCCAAAGCGCTCAACAATCCATCCATCCCAAATGGAAAAGCGTCCACATCGCTCACATATTTATATTTTGCATCTGCTGACGTGTCTTTGTGCAGGTTAAAGCTTAGAATTCACTATGCACACTCACTGTTCACAAACAGATTAATGATAGACCATTCTCTCTTTGTTTTTTCTTCCGCTATTGTAACTCAGAGTAGTTTGTTATACAGCACTTACATATTGGAGCCAAACTGATATCAAATGCCACAGGAAACACTCCAGACAGGCCTCGTGTGATCAATGTTCTCCCCTGTTCTGTAGAATTGTACTATAATAATACAAAGCTTGTTCTTCCCAGGATAAAGATGTGCTTTTTATATTGTACTGTATGTTCCAGTGTACAGTAATTACCATTTTTGTTCTATGAAACAGGCTAAAAACTAGTTTTATTTTTCCCCCCAAGTTTTTTTTTGTATCAATCTTTTTTATTGGCATTGACATTTACAGATATGGGTACAATATGGTCAACAACATATATCTTTTTAAATTTGATTGTACTGTGAGAGAACTGGCCAACATAATTTTTAATAGTTGAGGGTACGGGTAGAGAGGACGGGAAAATGTGGAGGTTGGGGGCTGTGGGGGATTTGGGGGTAGACAAACAGAGGGGGGGGCTGGGGAGGGAGGGGGGGGAGGGGAGGAGGGGGCCCATCCATTCCACCTGCGTTTGGGTTCTGAACCTGAACTCGTGTCCTCCATCCAGTTTTCGCTTTATCCCAGGCCCTGGGGGCCTATCCATGGGTCCCATGTATTCCAGAACTGCGGCCTTTTTTTGTGTATCATGGCAGTTAGTTTTTCCATTGACATTACCTCGTCAACACGCCTTATGACCGTGTTTCTTGCTGGGGCTTTGATCTGCTTCCAGGCTGCTGCTATTGAGCACCGGGCCGCCGTCAAAATTGCAGAGAATTGTCTACTCATTGGTGGGGGTAGGTTGTCAAATGGTTTACTCAGCACCAGGGACAGCGGATCCAGGGGGAGAGGGATCCCCGTCGTCTCATAGAGGAGCATCTGAATCTTTACCCAGAACCTCTGTATCTCCGGACATGACCACCAAATATGGGCCATGTCTCCCTTTTGACCACATCCCCTCCAACACAAGTCTGGTGTGCTGGGGAAGATCTGGCTCAGTCTAGCCGGGGTCAGGTACCACTGGAATAAAATTTTGTAGATATTCTCTTTTGTTACTGTGCAGATTGAGGTTTTTGCCGCCATCTCCCAGATATCCTCCCACTCTTCTTTATCAATTTGTATGTTTAGGTCCGCAGACCATTTTTGCATGTATTGGTGGGTTGGGGATTCTGATTCTGATGCTCCCCCTATAGATCTCAGAGATTAGGCCTCTTTGATACCTTCCTTTACTGCATAGCGTTTCGAATCTTTTGGGTGGGGGAAATTTGGAGTTCTGAGTGAGAGAAAGCAGAAAATGTCTAATTTGTAGGTATTTGAATAGATGGAGGTGTTGTGATTGGTCTTTGTCTCGTACTTCTTTGAAGGTTAGGATCTCTCCGTTTTTCAGCAAGTCGGCAACCAGCCTTATTCCAAGGCTCTGAAATTGGGCAAATTGCTTTTTGGAGAACCCGGGCGGGAAGTTCGGGTTTCCAAAGATGGGGGTGATTTGTGATGGGGTATTTAGCAGGCCATACTTCCCTTTGCTTTTGAGCCAAGAATCCCACGTGCATCTCATTGCTCCTAGCTCAAACCTCCTCGGTCCTCCCTCTTTTCCTCCTTGGGACCACATGAGGACCTGAAGTGAGGATGGGGCTGCGTAATGTGATTCTATCTCGAGCCAGCAGGTCAATGCCGGGTCGCAATTCCAAACTACAGCTTGTTTTAGCTGGACTGCGAGATAGTACCTGACCACATTGGGGACCCCCAGACCTCCTCTTGATTTTAATGATAGCATGACCGATCTGGGGACCCTCTGTCTTTTATCGTTCCAGATGAATTGGAACATTAGGGCCTGTATATTTTTCATGGCTGTTAGTGGGACGACTACGGGGAGTGTTTGAAAAAAGTACATCAGCCTAGGCAGAATATTCATTTTGAGGGAGACTATTCTCCCGAACCATGATATTTGGAGTTTTTTCCAGGACTCTAAGTTCTTTTTAATCTGATCAAACAGGGGGGGATAGTTGTGTTGATAGAGGGATCCGTAGGAGCTCGAGATTCTTATACCAAGGTATTTGATATATGTGGTGCTCCACTTATATTTATAATTGGATTGCAATAGCTTCCACGTTGCGTTTGGGAGGGATATGTTAAGTGCTTCTGACTTGTCTATATTTATTTTATAGTCAGACACTGTACCAAATTGGGGGAGTACCTTTTGTAGGTTAGGGAGAGAGATGTGGGGGGTCAACGAGGGTCATGATCACATCATCCGCGAATAGGGAAATTTTGTATTCTTTTTCTGATATCGAAATCCCCTTGATGCTCTTTTCTTCTCTAATTTTGGATGCCAGGGGTTCAATTGTTAGGGCAAATAGGAGTGGGGATAGCGGGCAGCCCTGTCTGGTCCCATTTTTGATTGTAATTGGGTCTGATAGGCCTCCTGAAATTTTTACATATACTGTGGGGTTTTGGTAGAGGGCTCTAAGACCCTCTAAATAGGGACCGCTAAAACCAAACTTCAGCATTGTTTGGTCTAGGAAGGACCATTTGAGCCTGTCGAACGCTTTTTCCGCGTCGAGGCTCAAGATCATTGCTTTGGTACCTGTGAGATGCACGTGGTCTATGATGTCCACTATTTTGCGGGTGTTGTCGGAGGCCTGTCTCCCAGACACAAAACCTACTTGATCAGTGTTAATGAGTCGGGGGAGAATCGGGTTGAGCCTGTTTGCTAGTATCTTGCTGTAAATTTTGAGATCTGAGTTAAGTAGGGATATTGGCCTGTAGTTACTGCAGAGAAGCGGGTCTCGACCCTCTTTGTGGATTATGTCTAAATTTGCTGCAGTGATGGTAGCAGGGATTGGCTCTCCTTGTAAGAAGGAGTTGAACATATCGAGCCGATAGGGGGACAGAGTCAGCATGAATGTCTTATAGTAGGTGTTAGAGAATCCGTCTGGGCCCGGTGTTTTTGTTGGTTTAAGGGAGCTAATGGCTTCAGTTAGTTCCTCTAGCGTGATGTTTCTATTTAGTTTTTCTAATTCAGCCTTTGAAAGGGAGGGGAGGGTACACTGCTCAAGGTATTTTGAGATAATCTCCAAAGGGGTCTGGCTTTGGTCCGGTAGGTGTAGGTTATAAAAGTCCGAGTAGTAATCGGCAAATTCTTGTGCTATTTCTTTTTCCGCATATGAGACTCTCCCTGTTTTTCTGCGGATTTTGGAGATCTGGGATTTGACCCTGATGCCTCTAAGTTTTGTAGCTAAAAGCTTATCAGCCTTGTTTCCCTTATCGAAGAATTTTTCTTTTGTCCATCTCAGGGCTCTTTCTACTTCTTCTAATTGTGTTTGTTGAAGGGCTGCTCGTGTTTGGTTTAACTGCTTTAGTATCTTTTTGGATGCTGTCATTTTATGTTGTTGCTCTAGTTGTGTGATTTTATTTGTTAGTTCTGTTTGGAGTTTAATTTTTTGTTTTTTCTTATAGGCTGAAATCGAGATTAGGTCTCCTCTTATTAAGGCCTTATGTGCCTCCCATAGCATAGCCGGAGCCGAGACAGTACCTGCGTTAATTTGGAAAAAGGAAGAGAGCTTATGTCTTATATTTGTCTCTGTCTCTGGGCATTTGAGTAGGGAATCATTCAACTTCAATTTGTAGGGATTGTTTTTGACAAAGGGTAGTGAGAGGGTGAGTTCCACCGGGGCGTGGTCCGACCAGGTAATTGGGCCAATATTGGAGTGGGGGAGGCCTGGACTATGTTGTTGGTACCTAGAAAGTAGTCGATCCTCGAATAGGACTGATGAGGGGTGGAGAAGAAGGTGTAATCTCGCTGACCCTGGTACTGAGCCCTCCAGATATCAACTAGGGAGAATTCTTCCATTATTTCCCTGAATTTTTTTGCCTTTTTTTGCGATTGGATAGTATAAGATGTGCATTGGTTTGTGTTGGGCGGGTCTTTTGGGATTTGTGATTTATCTTGTGTGTGTGAGGCAACCATATTGAAGTCTCCTCCTATGATTAAGGAAGAGAGTGCCTGTTGCTCCATGGAGTCCAACAATTTTTTGAAAAACTGAGTCTGGTTGTCATTGGGGGCGTATAGATTCACCAGTGTTACAGGTGAGCCTGCTAGGGTGCCCTGAAGCACCAGGAATCTCTCGTCTGGGTCTGCTTGTGTGTTGGTTAGGGCAAAGGGGGCATTGTTCCTTATTAGGATAGCTACCCCTTTTTTTTTTACTCAGGGAAGATGCATAGAAAGCCTGAGGGAACAGACTTTTAAATGTATTCGGGGGAACGGCGAGTTAAAGTGCGTTTCTTGCAGGAATATGATGTCCCCTTTTGTTTTTTTCAATTCCTGAGCGCTAGTTTCCTTTTTTTAGTTGAGTTAAGTCCTTTCACATTAAGTGTGATCAGTTTTATGTCTGACATTTTATAGTGTGTGTATTTTTCGGAGGCCCTTAATATTCCCACAGTAAGGGCTTGAGCATTAGAGTTCAAGAGAGGGCTGCTCAACGGGTCTCGTGTCTCCATTAGCCTTGTGAACAGTGGATGGATTTGTTTAGGTGGGTGGATGAGGTGGGGGGCGCCCCCCCGGAGGGGGGTGGGGTGGGGGAACACAATAGCAAAGGTGGGGATCGTTGGGCCTTTACGTGGCCCTAAAGAGTTAGCCTCTCTCATGTGGGCGAAAGAGGTGGGGGGGGTTTAATACCCCTAGAGATCCTTCCAGTACACCGAACACGGTCGGAGACCGGAGAGAGTGTCCCACACCCTCTTTGAGAAAACTTACATAAAACCACTTCTGGAAACCACTTAGCGTGGCGTCCTTTAAACATTTAACTACAACAACACATATACATTTGGAGGATACAAAAACTGTTTGAAAACATGCATTTTGACCACGTAAGTTTATAGCGTCTATCTTACTATTCTGTAGATGTAAGTCACTTAACATCCCTCTTTATTGTTGCTAAGGGCCTGGTGTCAGAACATTTCTATCTAAATGATACCAATCATTTTTCAGCTTGCGAATTGCTTCGGCCTTCTCATGGTGGGGGTGGGAGGGGGTGGGGGGGTGGTTGTAGTAGGTAGGGGGGGCAGGGCGTGGATATGACAGGGGGGAGAAATGGGGGGGGGAGTTCTTGTGTGCAGGGGATGATTGTATTTCTGACTTGGGTAAACCGGTGTATTGAGCTAACTTGACAAATTCTGGTGTCTACTTATCATCTCTATTTCTTTCCTCTGGCCAAGTAACAACAACATCAGACATAATCACAAAGCGTTTGCAAGCTCCTCTTGATGTGCTGAAAGCTGTGTAATGCAGCAGGCATAAGTTTGCAGGGGCCCATGTTAAAATGGGCATGAAGTGAAAGGTGACTGTGTGCTCATTTGCATGTCATTTCCCAGAATCGCTAGCTGCAGTGGAAATATTGTATGCTAAGGCTGAGTTTGCAGTGTGTGCTTGAGCACGCCGACGCTCAAGAGATCTCTGCACACTGTTTCAGGCAATGGGGGGTGGGAGGCGTGGCTATGACATCAATGAGCTGATTCGCCGTGATTGGCTGAACCGCTCACGAGACGCTGCTGTCGCTTAAAGAGACAACATTTTTGTCTTTTCAAAATGCGGTTGCGCCATCGCACAGTTGTGCGTGCACTAGTGGCGGCCTCTAGGGCAAGGGTGCGCAAACTGGTGGGCGCGCCCCATAGGGGGGGCGGGAGATTTTTCCGGGGGGACGTGGGCGGTTGCAGAGGCCCCGCACTCTTCCCACGGCATTTAAATGCCAGGGGGTCGCGTGAGGCCTCTGCAATGCTATACTTATCGAGGTTCAGGCGCTCTGTGACACATCGCCATGGCAACGCGGCATCAAATGATGCCGCAGGATCATGTGTCGTGACATTTGATGCAGGTCTAAGGTAGGGAGGGAGGGGCTCGAGCATCCAGGCAGGGAAGACAGGGGGGCACAGCAGTAAAAGTTTGCGTTCTCCTGCTCTAAGGGATCCTGCAATTTGTAATTGGTGTGCGCAAGCGCCATCGCACACAGTATAATCTCAGCCTACTGTAAGAGACAATGGTGAAAAGCAGGGCGACCGACCTGTCTGAGGCATGTGAATGTGCTCACAAGTGATATTTTTATTTTCTGTACACTGTACGGGGCAGGGTTTTTGTCACTTTTTTACCCAACATAACTTATATAATGTGTGCATATTATTATTGCAAGTTTTATTACATGACATTGAATAAATCCTCAAAATGGCAACTTTCTGTACTATCTTGTTGTCTCTTTTCTCCCTTACAACTTCAAAATGCTTTGAAAAATAATATGAATTAAAAAAAAAAAGAAATAAAAAAGAAGAATATGTCAACATTTGAGGGTGTAGTCTGCCTTTAATTTAATTAATTTAAAACCGAATCAGTTAATTATGTTTTCCACATTCTTCATCAAATTGTATCTAAAATTACTCTTCCATAAGGATATCGCAGAGATGTAGTTTTAAATGTTTTATCATCTAAATCAGGGGAGCACAAACTTTTCCCCCTGCGCCCCCCTGCCGGCTGTCCTGCTCTCCGCACGCTCCCCTCCCGCCTCCTTCCTGGCGTCGTGACGTCACGTTGCTATAGCAACACGACGTCACATGAATCCCACGGCGTCATTTAGCTCCGCGTTGCCATGGCGACGCGTCTCCAGATGCCGGCTGAACCACGTAAGTAAGGTTTATAGAGGCCTTCGCCGCATCCCCGGCATTTAAGTGCCTTCGGGAAGCGCGCAGGGCCTCTGTAAGGCCTCGGCCAGGCTCCCTGCTTGCTCGCTGAGGCGCGCTGAGGCTCAGGAAAGCGGGTGCTTTCCCTGGCCTTGCGGTTGCTTACCGCACGCGCTGTCAGGGGGCGGGCCGGGGGCGGCACGTCACTGGCCGGGGGCGGGCCAGTGACGTCACGGAGCTGGTTCGCCCTCATTGGGCGAACCGCTCACCTGACCGGCCTGTTGCGCCGGCAAGCGGGGGAATTTTAAATTCCCCTAAGACCTACGCTTCCGCGCGCTTGCGGAAGCATAGGTGAGCCCCTACTAAAGCCGCTCTAATTGCGGCTGTAGGGGCTCAGTGCTGAGCGGGAGCGCGCTTCCGCCAGCAAACAGGGAACATGGCCGAGGCCTAAACCCTACGCCCCCTGCAGTTAATCTCCCAGTTTGCGCACCGCTGATCTCAATAACATTTTAGAGACTGGTTCCTTCCGTAGTAGAAGCAGTGAAAGATTTGCTCCACTTTTTACAACAGAAAATATAATACACTCCGCTTCATTGTAGCAATCACTGCACGGCTGTTCTATAAAGAATATCAGAACAGTAGAAGAGTCTGCGTGAAACATTTGTATATCCTCAATTTTGGTCACCACATAAAACCACACAAAATGGCAAAGTTTTCCAAAAATGGCCAAGCCCCGCTATCTTTTACAACCATTTCCAATTGCACATGAAGTTGCCATTCTCAAATTCGCTTGCAATTATTTTCATTTTATTAAAGCGTAAACAGTGCCTGCAGAAGTGGTGCATGGGTGCGGTTTTCAGTCTAGGACAAAGGGTTGCGGCCGTTTTGTTGTGAAAAAGTTGCCACCAGTGTTTAGCCGCCATTCACCTCGCCGCTGGGACATCTCGCCATCTGTCATTTCGCTGCCAAGCTAAGACCCCAACCTTACCCCTTATCCTAAAAATCTCTAATCTTAATCCCTAATATTAACGCTGTCCCCTACCCTAAAAACCTTACCCCTTACCTTAAAAAGCTTAACCCCCTACCATAAAACCACTTACCCTCATTTCCTACCCTAAAAACCTTAACCCTCTTAACCCAAATTCCCTATCCTAAAAACCTAACCCCTTGCCTAAAAAGCTCTATCCTTAACCCCCTACCCTTACCACTAAAACACAGTATGTTAACTTGCCTTACTGGTGTGTAGTGGCACAGCAGCTGCAGCCAAGGGTCTGTTGGTGGCCAAACGCCAGCGGCGACTTGATTGCGGCAAGATGTCCACGGCCAAATGTCAGATTCCGGGCGTGTTTTGGTGATTTGTAACTCTCACACAAAATGATGGCGAAACTTCACATGTACAGATGTAGCCAGACTTCCTGTCCCCACAGCTGCGGGAAGTAAAGCAAAACGCCACGGCACCGGAGATACTAAAAACCTGCCTGTGGGGGGGTCCTGTTCTTCCAAATGGGACCCCCAACAGAGAGATTGCCCAATGGCGGTTGATGCCGCTGTCAAGATTCGCACCGGCTCTCCCTCGGCAGCACCAACGGTTAGACTGGTTACATCTGTATCTACATTTAAACAAACTAAAAAAACACAGTTCACGTCCACAAATTAGCATATCTCTCTAAATATCCCCAAAAACATTCCCAGTAGGAACCATGGCCATGAAAGCCTTGCACATTTTTATTTGTATGATTGCACTGATCACGAGTCCATCTTCCCAGTCAGAGGATATTAAGAAAACATATACTGTACTAAACACATGAGTTTGACTAAAGTTTCTATTCACAAGTTGCTTGATGTAAAACAAATAGCACTTGTTCAGACTTCGTCACGGTGTTGGTTCAGCTCTATTCAAAGGAATCAGACTAATAGTCTTCTCCAACATGTGGAGGATGTTTTCAAAGCACATTGAAGAAGGGGTCTTGGAGACTGTGGACCATATTTACTAAGTGGCGCTAAGCCTTAGAGTACATTACAGACCATTCCTATAAAGGTCTTCTTTTCAAACCCTATTTACTAACCAGTTGTAGCCATGCCACCAGAGTCATAAGACATCTTCTGAGGGATTGGCACTCAGTAGGCAATTTTGATTTGTAACAACACATTCAATCTCCGTCCCATCTACAACCAAATTAAAATAATAACAATGATATAATCACTTGACTACAACTTTAAGCATATAAAACAGCAGTTTCCATGTTTGAGAGTGGACCTCCACCATGGCATTTTCCTGCTGATCCTTGGTGCCGCAGTCTGATGTTGTGCATGATATATCAATACATCTTGTGATGTTTCCACAGGTTTAGTCAGACTTGTTTCCCCGTTGCCTTGTAACGCTGCACAAACCCAATCGTGGCATTCCCCAGCTTGGGGATTCATGCGGTGGAGGGGTCCATAAGAAGGAATGGCCACCCCCACCCGTGGCCCCTTTGCAGCTTTCACCTTCTTCGGGGCGGTGGTCGAAATACTATTTTTGCAGCAGCTCGAGAGAAGACGAGCCTGGCTGAATGTGCACTGCCTTCCAAACTCTTATAGTAGAAGCACAGTATATCAGGGGTTATTCATTAAACTGCAACAGTGCCTTTCCGAGCACTATCACGTGGGAACTCCCATTGAAGTGTGTACTCTGTAAACAATTCATAACAAACACAAAGGGGGTTATTCAACAAACTGCAATAATGGTGATTTGGCACTAGCACGTTCCTAGTTAAGTTAAGGGGACTGTGCGCAGTGCAAACGCAACAACTTTTGCATTTTATTGAACAAGAAATATTTTAACATTGCCTATTACAATTCACATTTTTGGATTATGAACCCAAATATCAGCATCTCTTATAAAGCAGTAACCCACATGCTCAGGTCTTGTTTTGGCCTCATTTAAAACTGCTGCTTTGCCCTTTCTAATTCTGTTTTGAGCTACTCAACCCAGATAAACTGATATGGAATATAATAGCTGCAAAGGAACTTCCATATAACCCAATGGCCCCTAATCAATATGTTGTAAAGCCATTCTCCCTGTGCTGGGGAAGAGTTTTACTCCATTCAAGTGGTCAATGAAGCCAAAAAAGCCATCAATAACTTTATATTTAGGACCATATTTACTGAGTCATCTTCCAATGCTGGAGGTAAAGTCAATGGAGTGTAAACTGTCTTTCAGCACCAGAAGGTGTCTCATGGCAGAAGATTGCTTAGTAAATATGGGGCGTAGAGTTTTGAAAGGGAAAACAAAATGCTTAGGGAAAAAGCTGCATCATGATGTGAAATTAGTCCTACATACGTCTGAAGGGGATTGCTGCTCTAAAGAGATCTCTTCCTTTTCAGATCATCAATATAGCATATGCATGTATAATAATGCGTACTAATAGCTGTGCTTTCTTGTTTCAAACCATTATTTTCTCCAGCAATAAACCACAAACTGCTACATTTGAAGGCACTTTAACCACCTTTGATAAATAAAAAAGGTAAGATGTTACAAGAACATGGCACTGTGAAATAGACACCTGTATACAATATTTTTGCAATGTCATATATCAACAGTCCTAACCAAACTTGTGAGATAGATACAGCTGGCTGAACAATACGGTGGGAAAGTGTTTAACCATCGTTATCCTGCAGGCCAAACTGCACAATCAGTGTTCACAAGAATAACACAGATGAATAATAATTTAAAAAAAAAGACAGACAGAGATAATATATCCATACAAAAGGTGCTCTCATGGGTGACTGAACACAAACTATGGGGCGGTTCATTTGTCTGTGAGTTTGCTTAGTGAAATGACTTGGCACGATGGTACGGTGAACGGAAAGAATGACTACGTGTCTTTAGGGCTCAGATCTGGTACTGTCAGCGTGACTATACTGAGTAGGCAGTGAAGAGTATGAAGAGTCTGCAAGTGCTTCAAACCAGTGGTTTCGTCCCAAACTTCTGCTGGGAAGACCAGCAGGCTGTACATTGTTAAACAACAGCACAAATGCCTGAACTGCCCATACGTTTATCCTCAATCACACATACAGCATGACATAGAAACAGAACCCCTTGCACATATACAGAAGACTTTTTATTTCACTACCTATAGTAGTATAGTGTTATGGTATATCAAGAACAGAACTACAGCTCTAAGGTAATGGCCTGTTCTATAAGGTGCGGGAGCACTGATCCGGCAATATTGCATGGAAAGCCCCATTCAACTGTAGGCCCTTTGCATCAATTCAACTCAAACGGTATTTTCGTTCAGGTGTGTGAAATCTATGCACCTTGCCAGTCCAATTTCTCACATTTCACACAGATTGGTATGAAAGAGATTTATTCTCCCCTAGTCCTAGTGGATTTTATGTGCAAATAAAAGGAAAATGGCACAGCACAGATGCAGAACTTGATACATCTCTTTGTAATCGGTGCTCTGGTTAAACTCTCCAATAGGCACTCCACACATCACAAACTGGTGCACATGTATGTATATCTTTATTTATATAGCACCCACAATGTATTCAGCGCTTTACAAAAAAGAGACAATACAGTACAGGGTATTATAATACAATAAGTGCAACAAACAAAATCAGACAACAGGAAATTAAATCCCTGCCCCGCAGAGCTTACAACCGAAGTGGTATGTTGATAGCAGTGTTTGGCCCCCAACGATTAACCTAATAGGATCAGTACAGCGGTTCTTCTGGTAAGGTTCTTCAAACAGGTTTCTGTGTCACCTGATGGAGACAGAGATTAATCCTGAAGAATTCCCCATGGGAAAATAAATATGATGTGATTCTATGTATGGTTGATTTTGTATTACATTTAACATGCATCTATGAATATAATTGATGGGGTGCATCAGCAAATAGACCATATAAATCTGAGATATTTAATTGGAAAACCTTCCAAGTGTCCCATGGAGCACACACCGTCTGTGCCTCTAATCCCTTGAAATGCTAGGAGTGGAAGATATAGTAACTAAGCTTTGGAGCCAGGGCCGCCAACAGCTTTCCCTGGGCCCAGGACTAGAGTTTCCACAAGGCCGCCTCTGTCGGTGACCTTGCGTGACCCCTGCCCCCTCTTTCTCTTACACAGCTTCTTGCCCTCTCACCCCCTTCTCACACTCCCCCCATGTATTTCCCCCCTTTCTCTCACTCACTCTGACATTCTCCCCTCTCTTCTCTCACTCCACCCCCTCCGTCTGTCTCCCTCAATGCCTCTGCCCTATTCCCCAACTGGACACACACACACACACTTCCACCCCCCCCCCCCCCACACACACACACATACATACACAGACAATTCCAGCCCTCCCCCCTCACACATGCACATTATACCCCCCACACACACAATCCCCCCTCAAATACCCACATGATACATACCACACTACATGATACATACAACAACACATGGTACATATCCCCCCGACAATATCCACATGATACATACCCCATAAAATATATCCCTACATCCACACTACCCTACCCACACAAGATACATATTTATACACATAACATTTTACCTTAGGGGGGGGGGGGGCAAGGCCTCCGGTAGCACAATGGTCCCACACGCAATAGTTGAGCCCAATGTCCGGCACAGCCCAGCAGGGGAGGCAGGCCCAGCGCAGCAGCAGTCGGGGAGAGCTTGGGCCCAGCAGCAACCGAAGATCTGCCAGCCACTTGGAAAAGATGGGAACGACCTCTGGCTGGGCCCAACTTCCAGCACCGGCTGGGCCTGGGATAATTGTCCCAGCTCTCCCCCCAGTCAGCGGCCCTGATTGCAGCTTCTTCCTGCCTTCGCACTGTATAACATACAGTAGTTCAGCTCCTCTACTACAGTACCCGCTGCTCATCTACTCTATGGGGAGACAGATGTGGCAGAGAAAGGCACTCCTTTCCTCGAGCTCCCACTGTCCTTCATTCCAAGTTTCTCGCTATCCCGCCATATCTCTCTCACTATCTCCCCATACTGTATGTCTCTCGCTATCCCCCCATATGTCTCTAGAGTTCCTCCCATATGTCTCTCGTGATCCTCTCATATGTCTCACTGCCCCCTATCATAGCACTTATTGCCTCCCCCATGTGTCTTATTGTCCCCTCATGTCTCACACAGCCCCCTTCTAGATTTCCAGCCCCTGATGCCCCCTCTTCTAGATTCTACAGTATGTAACACAAAAATGTAGGCACTCCAGAGGTCTTCATACAAAAAATGTAAATTTACTGGGTTAAAAACTTTTGTCACTTTTAAATTAACTTTTTTTGTATGAAGACCTCTGGAGTCCCCACGTTGTGTTCTATTGCGATGTGTGAACCGAGTTTCCAGCGATTGGGGAGGCATGTGGACGCGTCACCAGGCTGGTTTGCCCTCATTGGCTAAACTGCTCACGTGATGCTGCCGCCGCGCGAAAGAAAACAAAATAATTTGCAGCTTGAAAATTCTGCCGTGCGGTCGCTCTGCTTCGCGCCGCGCTCGCACACACTATGGCCGTCCTCATTGAATTCCACAGATTTGTTCTCGCTTCGTGGTTACTATAATCGTGGCCTAATGCTCCAAGTGAAAGAGAGCCCCCTCAAAAACTAGTAAAAGCACTGAAATAAACTGTGGATCCTTGTGGGACAAAAAAAAGCTGAAATACCGGTCGGAAGAGATTTAACTGTTATTAGCAGGCATGTGAAATCTCTAAATCGTATTCATTATCAATGTTTTAATCTAAGTACAGCTTTAATAAATCTGATTTATTTGGGGTGTATCATACAATACCTGTCTCAGTTCTTCTATTGCTTTTTCTTGAGTGCAAATGCATGGTATAAAGCCTTTCAGAAAGCAAAGCAGACTTAACACATTTTTGGTGGAATTAGTCCTTTTTGCGTGAACTCCACCTGAACTTATACTTGCTATAAAGTCTTTACGAAGCATGTTAGTTGAATAAAGATGCAAAACCAGGGGTATATCAAACGTGGCGCTCTAATTCTAATTCTAAACACGTGTTAAATAAATGTTAACAAATAAACCATATATTGAAAAAAATTTTGGTGATACAAACGAATCCTTAGAATGCTGCTGTGACCCAGTGTAGGACTGTTCTCTCAATCCCAGGTGAGTATGGCGACGTGATGATCAAAGGGAAGCGTAAACATGTGGAGAAAAAAAATAATCTGATGGTGCAATATTGTCTTATAACTGGTACATATTCTTCTATAGGTGTAAGAATAGTATACTCACAAATGTGAGGATAGGCAGATGTACATAAAGGTATCTTTAAATGGTTCTCTTCAGTAAGGATGGATAAACTTGGACCGTGATATAAGGGTGGGTGCCTTAAATGGTTAAACACAGAAAAGCCAACATCGTGCGATCTGAATAAACTGTATTGAAGAGGTAATGTATTACAATACACTCACATGATATTTGCTAGTTAAAAGCATTTAGATACGCAATCGATCTCGCCTCCGGTATCTTTGGGTTTGTTACTTCCCCAGTGTGCGTCTCACGGCTGCGTTCCAGCAAGGCGGATGTGACGTCAGCGGTGTGTGAGGAGTTCCGGTTTGGCGAGTTGACTGAGAATCACCTTCACTCTACGCGTTTCACCCTTCTGAGGAAACCATCAGATTATTTTTTATTTCCACATGTTTGCGCTTCCCTTTGATCATCACGTCGCCATGCTTGAATAAAGAACCTGGATCAGCATAAGTAATAAAACAGTAAAATATGTTGCAAACTTAAAACGTACTGTATCAAGTCAATAGAAAAGTGTCTTTAAAATGCATTGCTGTGCACTAAAGTAGCAAGGTACCTTGGTCTTTTTTCAGGCCCTCCAACATTGGGCACTTGAAAATAGGTACAGTACAATTTGATTCCCCTGTCAATATGGGTGGGGTACAGGAGCTTACAAGGAAGTCAGCGTCTCCTATGAAAAAAACCATAACACGTCATATAAAAAAAGCAAAAATTATTTCCCCTAAAACCTTTTGATCATTTATCAAATTAGTCATTGATTTTCAAGCTGCCGTCATCGCTTTAACCAATTGGAGACAGGTAGTAGAGTGCTCATCAGCTCAACAGGACATAAATGCAGGGCCACAGGGACAGCCGTCTCAGGCCGGCACAGTAAGGGTGCCGGCGGACCATGGATTTCGTAGCCTGACTTCCAGGCCACTATTCTGGCCCCTCTCCCCTTGACAATGAATTAGTTGGAATCTAATTTGGGCAGCCACCCTTCCACTCCCTCCCTCCTCTAGCTCAACAACTTGGGTCACCACTAAATCATAGGGAAACAGTTCAATATATAAAGCAGTTTGTGAAACTTTAGTCTTTGCATAGGTTGATCTAGAGCAGTGGTTCCCAACTCCAGTCCTCAAGAACCCCAATAGGTCAGGTTTTAGGGATATCTCTGCTTCAGCACAGGTGATTCAGTCAAATTGACTGAAACACTGATTGAGCCACCTGTGCTGAAGCAGGTATATCCTTAAAATTTGACCTGTTAGGGGGTTCTTGAAATTGAGTTGGGAACCACTGATCTAGAGCAGCAAACATTAGTTCAAAGGGAAGGAACAATAATTTAGGGGTTATGCATCAGGCTCTGTTACGGATTAATGCACCTGAACAGGCATTAACTCCCGTTCAAGTGAATGAACAGAGCTTGAGGAATATGGGGGTTATCATAAAGGCTATTTACATCTTTTGATACAAAGTCCAGTATTCAATATGCCGTGAAGCAGCTTCCAAGTGCTGGAGAAGAGATCAGCTCCGATCAAATTAATGGGACTAAACTTTTCCCCAGAACAGTCAAGTCGCTACACAGCTTCACAGAGCAAAGGCCAGAAAGAGCTTGATATGTTACCATCATTAATATACTGTATATGAGAAGAACTATAACTCCCAGAAGCCTATGCTGCTAATTAAGTGGACATGTGCAGAAGGTATTTAAGGTCGGTCACGGAACAGTCTGTAGATCAGTGATGTTATTTCTCCCCCACTCCCCAACAACCTGTCTGTATAATAATGAAGTATTGTCACCGTTACGCTCCTAGGAAGACTTGCATATGTGCCTTTACATTGTGTACCTGCTCTCTCCAACAGCTTAAGGGAACATTTGCACAAACAGATTAGGAGTTTGTTTTGGCTGCGGTATCACAGGATTCACCCCGGAGCACAATCCTGCTCAGCCAACACCTTCCTTCACATACTGTACCAACGTATAAAAAGGTGTCTTGAAAATCTGCACCAACTGTAGTGCAAAAACAGAGAACAGAAACTATTCAGAAGTCTCTCGTTAAAAAAAAACTGGCTAAAGAACAAAGTATTTGGGGCCTACGCTATAAGCGTTGATAAGCCACTTATCGGTAAAAATGCCTACTGCTATTCAGTAAGCCTCGATAAGTGGGCGATAAGGGCATGAATCGGCAACAATTTCAGTCGTCATTAAAAAAATCGCCGGGTGAGCAGCGATAAGCCACTCATCGGCAGGTTCTGAAACTCGTACAATTCTAGTATCCGCGATTAGGTTAACGAGACCTATCTGGCTCTAGAATGGCGAGTTTCTCCTAAAATCCTCACGCAAGGAAAATTGTCCATGTGCTTGTCCATGTGTTGAGCAGCCCCTGGGTCTGCTGGGAATTGTAGTTCCCCTGCGGAGCTTTTGGGTGTAATGGCCATCACTGGGAACCTACTGCGCATGCGCGAGGGTGAAGCAAGATGGCCATCGCACTTACAATCCTACTGCGCATGAGCGAACTGGTACTGCGCATGCGCAGCACAAAACAAGAAGGCGGCGCTCTCGCCGGCACATCAGCAACCCGCTCGCCTACTTCCAGCCCCCACTGGAACCTTCCTGCAGCCGTCCTCCTCCTCCAGCCCGGAGGTAAGAGAGGAACCTGGCTACACTTGTTAAATTACTTGAAAGCCTGTGTGAGAGATTAATACTTGGCTATCATAGTACGTTGCTGTGTTACTGTACAAACACTTCATTAGAAACACTAAATGACCGTCTCAGCTGCAGGCAGATCTTATACTAGATGAGGGGTGGACGACTCCAGTCCTCAAGGACCACCAACAGGTCAGATTTTCAGGATATCCCTGCTTCAGCACAGGTGGCTCAATCAATGTGCTGAAGGAGGGATATCCTGAAAACCTGACCTGTTGGTGACCCTTGAGGACTGGAGTTGGTCACCCCTGTACTATATGATACAGTCAACAGCATTTTCCATTTCACCATTGCCCAGTACAGGAAATGGTACAGATGAATCACAAGGCATGTGCAAAGCATGAGATAAGAGTTATGCTGCCTGGGCTAGGTGCCAGGACATTGCAACCATTGTCCTCTTGCCTTTGGGCTACACAGGGTCAGTCAGTGGTGTATGGCTGGAGATTACACCATTATATCAAGAGTTTTGGGGCATTTATTTCAAAGTCATGAATGCAAACTGTTGTCACTCTAATCCATTTGTCATGATCCTCCCTGCTGTTTCCAGCATAATTGCCCAGTGCCAGGATAAAATAAAAATACTGTATATCTAGTGACTGGTGACAACCATACAACCTGATTAGCAAGTAATGTTGTCCATTTTCCCGGAGGATCCAAGATACAAGGGTAGGACTTAGAGTATTAATTACCCGCATGATTTCATTAGAGTTTTGGTTGGCTATTCATTGAAGTACGATAGTGCTGCTTGGGCACTACTGCATGGAAACTCCCTTTCAAGTCACTTGAATGATATTCCCCATGGTACATATGGATGTGTGCCCATCGATATGCCAAGATGGCAATAAACATTGTGTCATTGTCCTTTAGCCTCAAACTACAAATTAAATGTTTCGATTTTAGCTGCTTTACCATTTAGTTTAATTGCATTACTTTTTCCACAAAAACTAGAAAATTAAAAAAAGGTACAAACCTTGATATCTGACATACAATATACAGCTCAACCCCTTTGTAACGCAGTGCTTGGGGTCCAAAGAATCACATCGTGCTATAAGCGGATCGCGTTAGAAATAATGTATAGTTGTATGCATTGTACAATAAAGTATTTAAGATACCAATAATCGTGTTGTAAAGTATTCATAAATACGAAAATTGGGAGCCACGCTCGCATCGCGCTATAAGCGGATTCGCTTTGTAACGGATCGCGTTATAACGGGGTTAAGCTGTATTGTGAAATATTTAACTATGTCATTTTCTTCCCTAAATAAATAAAACCACACATAAAGCAAATGTTTGGCATCTTTTCTTTCTTTGGAAATGCAGAATTATATATTTTTCTCCAAGGCTTCTGAGTGGGGAACCGATTTGTTTTTTTGATTGTTCTAGCACAAAAAAGGTGAAAAAAAAAAGTGATTTTTTTTGTGTGTGAAAATTATAGTTTGAGTGAGTATGCACTCACGTGGAGTTAAGTGTCGACTCTCATTGCAGGCGGTATATCCGGGCCCGGGTGTTTTTCTTTCCTCTTAATAGGCGTCTTGAATCACACTCGAAATAAGAAAAAGCAAGACATCGTGTGGCAAGTAAAAACAGATATATTATACACAGTAACGTGTGGCAATCTCTCTCACATTTGGTAAGGTTAAACAGACATGTAGTATAAAAGCACAGCATGATCGCGGTGGCATGTTTCAGCTCCGACCTCGAGACTCCGGTTGTCACTAGGAGTGCTTTTTTATTGTGGCTTGATATATTCTGAGTAGGGAAGCGTTTCCCACTGCTACCTCGTGTCATCTGGTCCTTATCAGAGAGTCCAGGATGGTAAGGGGCAGGGGAGAGAGTGTAGTTTTGCCCGTGCAAATTCTTGCTGCACACAATTATAACACAAAATGGAGCAGCCAGAATAAACCAAACCCCTTCAAGTCTCAGTTTACTATCTTGGACACACAATACTAAGGTAGAAGCGATACCTTTAATAGTGGTTTAAAAAAAAAGAGCGCAAGCCTTCAGGACCACAAAGGTCCCTTCTTCGTGCAGATATTGTAATTTTAACTTGAAAATACATTATTAAAATACCTATATGACAAGGGTTTTGATACAAAGGAATCAATCACTCAGATTTAACCCCTTTGGACATGCCACGGTCCTTAATTTACTCCTGTCCTATTAGGGACTGTCACATTAAGTTAGGGGCGCACAAACTTTTTTTGCTGCTCCCCCCCTGCCTGCTCCTCTCCGTTCTGAGCCCCCCTCCTTACCTCATCACGTGACGTCATCACGTGACGTCCGCAGCGTCATTTGACGCGTGTGACGTCATGTCACATGACCCCGCGGCGTCATTTCACGCCACGTTCCCATGGACACGAGTAACGCCGGCAGAGTCCAGGTAAGTTTGAGAGCTGCAGGGGCCTCACACGATCCCCCGGCATTTAATTTAAATGCCTCGGGGAAGAGCGCGGGGCCTCTGCAACCACCCACGCCTCCCCAGACAAATCCAGCACCCCCCTGAGGGCGCGCCCCACACTGTGCACCGCTGCATTGTGACTGGAAGGGGTTGACCTTGAAAAGACATTGAGAAGACAGTATAAGTGAAGGCATTTTTAAACTTTACAGCACAGGTCTGTGACGCCTTACGCCACAATAGGTCTGAGCAGTGTTATCCCAGAGACAACATGTGTACATGTAGTTCATATAGACATGATACAATGAAGCTATTCTTTAATTTGCACACAGGTGTATCATCAATATATAATTACTAGCTGATATACCCGGCGTTGCCGGGCGTGGAAGGGCAGGGGGCATGGAGTGGAAGGGGGGGGGCAAAGGTCAGGGAGGGGGGGGGGCAAAGGTCAGGGGGGGCAAAGGGCAGGGAGGGGGGCAAAGGGCAGGGAGGGGGGCAAAGGGCAGGGGGTGCAAAGGGCAGGGAGGGGGGGGCAAAGGGCAGGGAGGGGGGGACTCAATCTCCCCCACACACACAATCCCCCCCCACACACACACACACACACACACACACACACACAATCCCCCCCACACACAATCACACAATCCCCACACTCAATCCCCCCCCACACACAATCACACAATCCCCACACTCAATCCCCCCCCCCCACCCCCCACACACACACTCAATCCCCCCACACACACACTCAATCACTCCCCCCCCCCCCCCACCACCACCACCAACACACACACACACTTAATCAGTCCACAATTTCACCTGGGGGGGGCGACATGCTCCGATCCCCCAACCCCCCATGCTGCTGAAAACGGGAAGCAGACAGGAAGAGAAGGAGGGCTTGTCTGTGTGCAGAGAGAAGCCTCGCCCCCTCTGCCAGACACAGACACATAGAAGCAGCAGCACGGATCTTCTGGCCCCGCCCCCTCTGCAGGCCCCACCCCCTCTGCAAGACACAGACATAGAAGCAGCAGCACGGATCTTCTGTCCCCGCCCCCTCTGCAAGACACAGACATAGAAGCAGCAGCACGGAGTGCCCCCAGTTTTCCCTGCAAGCTGCTCGCGCGGCCCAAGGGACCAATGAGATTTCCCCTAGGGACACCGGACAGGCATACAGTGCTTTCACTAATATAGTATATAAGATAGGAACAGATTTACTGAACGGTAAAGCCCCTCACTGCCAGGTGGGCTTGCAATACCATGAATAATATACATGGTAATGTAATAAATACGGTAATGCTGTTTCTTCTGAATAAAAGTAATATTATAGGCTGGAGGGTGATGGGTAGGTTTTAGACCAGAATCCCCTCTTCCTAAGTTTGGGGTTAGTGACAAGTTTGTACAGTTGCTGTAGAGGTATTGGAGAAATGTGTATTTGATCTGTTATATTAGAAGGGATATACAAAATGATCAATAATTCGCCAAAAACAATTATCCCTTACAGAAAAATGCTAACCTTTAATCAGTATCATCACTTAAAATCACTATATTTGTAAACCACTACTCCACAGTATAATAATAATAATAATAAGTCATATGCATATCAATAATATCTTTAGTTAGGCAGAGGAGAGGAATAATGAAGCCTAAGGCCTTGGTCCCGCTGCAGCCGGCGGCGCGCGTGGCCGCGGACCACCAGCTGCTTGCCTCCGTTCTGGAGGTCCCCATTGGCTCCTTCCGGCGTGGCTGACTGCGTGCTGTGACGTCTCAGCCAGCCGGAGCTACAAAGAGCCAATCCGGGGGAGCCAATCCGTGTTCCCCCTCTGCTCCGATCCCCCCGTTCCAATTTCCCCCCTCTGCTCTTATCCCCGTTCTGATTCACCCCCCCACCCCTCCCTGTGTGTATTTGCCTGTGTGTGAGTGCCTGTGTGTGTGTGTGAGTGGAGGGGAGCAGGGAGGGAAGCTGTGTGTGTGTGTCTTGAGTTTTTTGTGGTTAACTTTTGGCCGGCTCGGAAGGAGGGAGGTGTGCCCAGCTAGAGGCAGAAAATTTGTATCTCCCGCTCCCTGAATCTGAGCTCTGCTGCAGCCTTCCGGGGGGGAGGGGGATTTACGGGAGCAGCAGAGGGCATGTGGAGGGAGGGGGAGAATAGCGGGTCCCTCCGCTCAAACAACGCCCCCCCCCCCGGCCGCCGCTCCCGCTCCCTACAGACCGCAGGTAGCGGTCAATTGCCTGCCAGCGTGCCGCCTGTCTGCAGTGCGGGCGCGGTGACTGAGGGAGAGGGGCCTTAGCCTAAGGCCTGGGACATAGTACAGTAGGCCGTGCTGAGCCGCGCTGAGCAGATGCACTTACCCCCTGCATCTGTCATCACGCGGCTTTAGCAGCCGCTTCCGCATGCGTGCGGAGGCTCAGGTATTTTGAGGAGACAGGCTTGCTTGAATTTGGTGCAGAGGGGAGCGGAGGAGCGGTCACGTGACCGAAAACAGCCAATGGGAGCGAGGGGCTAGCCCCACCTCCCGCCACGCCTCCGCTCCGCCTTCACCCGCCCTCAAAGCGCGCTCACTGCCTCGCCTGCCAGGGCTCAAGAAAGCTCCTGCTTGAGCAGGCGAGGCAGAGCAGGAGCGCAGATCAGCGCGGCCCGAGGCACCATGCCCGAGGCCTAAGGCTGCGCTTATAGTGCCTGGCGACGCAACATCGCTCCAAAACAAATCCATTGAATCCGTCGCATGCGCTTATAGTAAGTGCGACGGAGCGACCAAAAATTTTGAAGCCAGTTACATTTGATTTTTTTAGGGACAGTTGCCACTGTCTCTAAACCAATCATAGAGCGCTGCCCTCCTCCTTGGTGACGTCACTGGCCTTGTCGCCAGCGACGCTGCTGAAAACTAAAGTGTAACTTTCGCCAATGGCGACGGGTGACGTCATCGGTCGCGTCGGCGGCTCTATAAACGCGGCCTAAGACTTTCTGAATTAGCTCTCAGTTAACATGAGTGTTTTGCATGCAGACGTGTTAGCTACCACTACAGCTCCATGAAGAAATAACTCTAGTTATCCATATTAAAATGAGCTGAACAATGGGAGTTATTCTTGTACAGAAGTAGCTTAGTGAATATGAAGTTAACACAGGGACAATAATGTCCTGTTCCCTATTTTGGTTAACATAGGCCTATAGCCACTAAACTCTGTTAAGCCACTTTAGAGTAATGCTGTATCCACAAAGGACAATAGCATATGAACACAATTACCTTATAAATACCTCACTCTATTCGGACTCCCTTTGTCTAGTAGAAGAGAGAAATGGCAGAGCACAACCGGAATTATCCAAGGAAAAGATTTTACAAGGAAAGTGCGTTATCCATAAAAATGTTTACTGGTCATGAAGGGAGAAAATGGCAAGGCATTACCCTACCAACATGTTTCATGCTACGCAGAGCACTTTGCCAAGGCATTTGTCTAACCTACGCCCACAGCTGGGGTAACTAGGGTTGCCAGGTGTCCGGTTTTGAACCGAACAGACAGGTATTTTGCTGATCTGTCCATAAAAATGAGAGACTACAAATCAGAAAAATGGCTACCGCTCACCTAAAGTGTCCTATTTAACTTATGTGCTGGTAATCAAAAGATAGGGTGCATACAGGAAGGGTATGTACTAGAAAACGGTGAAAGGACACAGCAGTGGCCTAAAAGATTCCTATTTGCACTCGCTAAACCAGAAATGCTAGGCTGGGAAAGATTCAATCCTTGGAGTAACCTCCATAGCCATACATAAACAATATTAAAATCACATTTATTTAACATATATACAAGAAATCTTAATAATTAAAATGCCACTATGTGGCTCAAGGGGGGGGGGGGGGGCACAGAGAGAAGGATGAGTCGTCAGTGAGTGCTTATAAACTCATCTAGACAATGAGAAACTCCAATTATATTCAGGGCAATGTACACATAATATATACTCCTTCTTGAGCTCTCTACAACAATTCACTGTATGCTAGCAGTTCTGCAAGTACCCTATATACTATAAACGGAAGTCCACAAGGGTAGAGATAGCTGCTGTATTGGTAATCCCCTATGGGGCTATTTAATCCTTGTATGGCGTCACCCTATATAATATGCAAATAACAAAGTGTATGTACCCCCAGTTCTGACACTTTGTAAGCATGTATCAGGTATATGGGGTACCGTAATAGTAGTAGTATGTTTTTGCAAGTAGGCTAAATTAAGGCGCGCCGTCCAGTTTGCAGTTACCCGTCAGGGCGTCACTATCATTGACATGGCGCCGCCACTACTTTAAACAAGTGCTTCGCTGTGCCTGGGGGTTGGTGCAGCCTTTTGTGGCTATAAATACCAATGCGCAAATGGTCTACCACAGTGTTAGGCTTCTTCTTGTAAGTATACGACCTGATAGTCTCTCAGAGCTGTGTGCTCGCTCTCGATCTCTCTGTGCTCACGGATGACGTCACCGGAAGTGCGTCATCACGTACCGACGTACGTTTCACGCTCGTGGGCGCTTCGTCAGGGCAATGGGAGTGACTATTCTAATCTCCCTGCTTTATGTACTGGAAGGTCGGAGGCGTGTGTCGTCTCTCGTCCAATCCAGTAAGTGTATAACTAGGGGGACAGGTGTATCTGGTCTTCCATGATGGAGTGTAATGATGGTTGTCCACCTAGCGTGTACTCATGTTGCCTTGGCAACTTGTCTGAGTAAAGAATGAGATGCTATGTGTTCTCATATACTGCAGGAGTGGTTTCACATAGTCAGTCTGGCATGTGTTGTGTGATTTCTGTAGTGAACACATATATATATATATTGAAATCGAAAGGTCAGGAAATGGCAGACTCTCAAGGATGATTATACATTTAGCATGCTATGAACCTCTATAAGTGGTAAGTATATGTGTATTTTGATCTTGACCATTTGTCATAGCAGTCCCAAATAAGTATAAATTATGGGGTTATTCATGTTAGATCTCTTTTGGTGTGTCAGTAGTGTAGAAATAATACCCTGACTAATGTCCACCTATAGAGTCAATATGGACGTCTTGAGCTTAAGACTCTATTTAACTAAAACTCCATCCGTGTCTACTGGGCTAGGTGGTAAAGTTATCACATATTCACCCCATAATTTATAATGGTATTGTGGACAACGTGATATCAGTAGTGTAGGAATGATACCCTGACTAATGTCCACCTATAGAGTCAATATGGACGTTCTTGAGCTTAAGACTCTATTTAACTAAAGCTCCAGCCGTATCTACTGAGGTAGGTGGTTTAGTTATCTCACACTCACCCCATGATCAATAGTGGTGATGTTGACATCCTGATATGAGGATTTAACTGTCTCTGTATAGTAAGAGTGTACTTATTTGGGGGAGACCGCTATATGTCAATACGGTCATGCTGGGGGTAAGTACCCCTGCAATTGCCATCCTGCAAATCATCCTTGTTAGCCTAAATATTGTCATCCTCAGATGTTCTGACCTATTCAAGGGTTATATATTTTGCATGCTATGAACCTCTATAAGTGGTAAGTATATGTGTATTTTAATTTTGACCATTTGTCATAGCAGTCCCAAATAAGTATTACCAACAGAGGAGACCCTACAGGGGGAGGAAGAGAAAAAACAGGTAGTTAATCTATCAAACAAACAGCTTGACAAATTCCATATAGAAGTGTTAAGCAAAGGACTCTCCTTCTCTCCAACAACTGATATAGTCCCATTTGAATGTATAAAAGACTTAAACCTGTTCTCAAGGAAACTCCTTCTACATAAGTTCTTTCAGAGAAGGAGACATAACTTGATACAGGGAACTATAATAGAAAACTTGACAGACGCTGACCTAGACAACTTAGACTTGCTGAATGATTTGGAGGAGGAATCAAATAGACCGCAAGGTGAGGGTCCATTCACAGATCTTAAGAACCAATCCACCTTCACACCTCCATCGGAGTCATGCTCTAATGTGGATGTGTTCGTGAAACTGGTAACGACAGAGATTCTGCAGTTGAATAAAACCAACAGAAAACAAAATCTTACATATCCACAACGCCTAGCACTAACAGATTTGGAGAAAGATCCCCTGATCGAAATTAAACCTTCGGACAAGGGTGGCAATATAGTCCTACTTAATAAGGAAGACTACGCCAAAGAATGTAGGAGACTACTGTCAGATCAAATGAGCTATAGGGTACTACATGAAGACCCGACAGCGGTGTTTAAAACACAACTCTTGAACATACTGAGTGAGGGTCTAGACGGGAAAGTGATCTCTAAGAAAGAATTTGAGTTTATCATGGTGAGAAATCCAGATCAAGAACGTCCATATTGACTCTATAGGTGGACATTAGTCAGGGTATCATTCCTACACTACTGATATCACGTTGTCCACAATACCATTATAAATTATGGGGTGAATATGTGATAACTTTACCACCTAGCCCAGTAGACACGGATGGAGTTTTAGTTAAATAGAGTCTTAAGCTCAAGACGTCCATATTGACTCTATAGGTGGACATTAGTCAGGGTATTATTTCTACACTACTGACACACCAAAAGAGATCTAACATGAATAACCCCATAATTTATACTTATTTGGGACTGCTATGACAAATGGTCAAGATCAAAATACACATATACTTACCACTTATAGAGGTTCATAGCATGCTAAATGTATAATCATCCTTGAGAGTCTGCCATTTCCTGACCTTTCGATTTCAATATATATATATATGTGTTCACTACAGAAATCACACAACACATGCCAGACTGACTATGTGAAACCACTCCTGCAGTATATGAGAACACATAGCATCTCATTCTTTACTCAGACAAGTTGCCAAGGCAACATGAGTACACGCTAGGTGGACAACCATCATTACACTCCATCATGGAAGACCAGATACACCTGTCCCCCTAGTTATACACTTACTGGATTGGACGAGAGACGACACACGCCTCCGACCTTCCAGTACATAAAGCAGGGAGGAGATTAGAATAGTCACTCCCATTGCCCTGACGAAGCGCCCACGAGCGTGAAACGTACGTCGGTACGTGATGACGCACTTCCGGTGACGTCATCCGTGAGCACAGAGAGATCGAGAGCGAGCACACAGCTCTGAGAGACTATCAGGTCGTATACTTACAAGAAGAAGCCTAACACTGTGGTAGACCATTTGCGCATTGGTATTTATAGCCACAAAAGGCTGCACCAACCCCCAGGCACAGCGAAGCACTTGTTTAAAGTAGTGGCGGCGCCATGTCAATGATAGTGACGCCCTGACGGGTAACTGCAAACTGGACGGCGCGCCTTAATTTAGCCTACTTGCAAAAACATACTACTACTATTACGGTACCCCATATACCTGATACATGCTTACAAAGTGTCAGAACTGGGGGTACATACACTTTGTTATTTGCATATTATATAGGGTGACGCCATACAAGGATTAAATAGCCCCATAGGGGATTACCAATACAGCAGCTATCTCTACCCTTGTGGACTTCCGTTTATAGTATATAGGGTACTTGCAGAACTGCTAGCATACAGTGAATTGTTGTAGAGAGCTCAAGAAGGAGTATATATTATGTGTACATTGCCCTGAATATAATTGGAGTTTCTCATTGTCTAGATGAGTTTATAAGCACTCACTGACGACTCATCCTTCTCTCTGTGCCCCCCCCTTGAGCCACATAGTGGCATTTTAATTATTAAGATTTCTTGTATATATGTTAAATAAATGTGATTTTAATATTGTTTATGTATGGCTATGGAGGTTACTCCAAGGATTGAATCTTTCCCAGCCTAGCATTTCTGGTTTAGCGAGTGCAAATAGGAATCTTTTAGGCCACTGCTGTGTCCTTTCACCGTTTTCCCATAAAAATGAGAGGTAATACCTGACATATATGTGTCCGGTGTTTTCCCTTTCTGGATGTGCAGGCAACGCGAGTGCGAACAGTGGCCGGGTGCAGGGTCCCCGCTTTTACATCTGATTCATAAGCAACAGCACGAGTCTCCTGCAGGCTGCAGTGTCTTCTAACCAGGGCAACAGTGGGCATCAACCCCCCCCCCCCCCTACCTGCTCGAGGCCAAGGAGAAGACTAACCAATGTCAGGGCTCCACATCATTAAGAAGTGTGCACAGCTCCCCCATTTGCATGCTGGGAAATGTAGTTTCCTTCCAGCTTTGCATGTGGGAGAGGAGAGAAGAGCGCCACTGTGTCCCTGTCTGCCAGGAGGACCTTCACAGGTAAGATACAGGAGGGGGAGAGGATGAGGTGGTGAGAAAGGAGGAGGGGTGGTGGTAAGGAAGGAGGGGGGTTGTGGTGAGGAAGGAGGAGGAGGAGGGGGGGGTGAAGATGACGAAGGAGAAGGAGAGGTGTGGTATGAGAGGAGGATGAGTGAGGGTGAGAGGATGAGGAAGGGTGAGAGGATGGGGGGAGGGTGAGAGGATGAGGGGGGTTGCAAAAAATCTTGGAAGTAGTGGGAGAGAATGTAACGATGCGCAGAACACGCCCCCTGCGGCGTGTCCCTTCCTTACCTGTTTACTTCTGATCGCCGCCCTCTAGCTGCGAGTCAAGATCCTGTGTCTGTAAGGATTCTGAAGCAAGCAACGCCATCTTGCTTTCTGGCAAACCCTGCCCTCTTCCTCCTGACAGGAAGTAAGCCTCTCTTTGACTTTCTCTCTGCTATTAGTCTTTTGCTGCCTGCCCTGGTGCCTGCTGGTACTCATCGCATACTGTTCCTGTCTGGACCTCCTTGGGACCTTTACTTATCTCCTGCGGATTCCGGAAGACTGGGACAGTCACCCTTATACTACTGAGGTTAGTTTACATCGGGTAGTGTAGGTACCTGCTTAGTAGGGTTCACCTTGACGTGGCAGCAGGCTTATAATTCCTTGGCTAATGGATTATACTAAGAACCCTTATGTTATGTTTAGTTTCGCTGCACCTTGCTGTTTCTGTCACTATGCCTTTAAGAAGTCTGGACGTTCTCCAAGAAGCAATCCTTCTCTGGATGTTACCTTGTGCTCTGGACTCCATACCCATGTTCCTGCATCATGCTTCTGGTTTCCGTTTCCAGACTCCCGTGCTGAAGCGTTGGCTCCCAGCAACCCCCGCGTTGGTGCCTGAGAACGCGCGCACTTCCACTCTGCTGTCAGAGCATGCGCGCATATGCAGCTGGATCAGTCATGTCTCTGAGCTTGGCTCCGCACCTCCGGACGCATCGCGCATTCTCATGTGCGTGGCGCGGTCACGTGACTACATGCGCCGATCGCCAGCTGCGCGGCAACTTACTTCCTTCGTATCCCCTGCGGCCTCCCCACCTCGCTAACGGGTCCTTCCCTTTCTTCCCTGCGCTTGTGAGGAGAGCACAAGCGTAACATTATGCTCGGCCAAACAAACGGACCCCCAGAGGTGGCCCCGCCTTCCTCCATGTTCCATGCCATGTTCGTGTCCATGTTCCTAGTTCCTGTGCCCCTGTATCGTTGGGAGATCCTAGTCCCCCCTAGTCTAGTAAGGATCGTTCGGAGTCCGATCCTGAAGGGGGGGATACTGTAAGGAATCGGGGAACACGCCCCCTGCGGCGTGCTCCCTCCTTACCTGCCGCATCTCAGTTCCCGCTCTCCTTATAGAGCATGCACGCACCCGCGGTTCCCTACTCGTAGCACGGAGCCCGGCCACCCCTGGTCGCGTCACGCATTCTCTCACGCGTGGCGCGTACACGTGACGGCGTGCACCGCCCTCCAGCTGCGAGTCAACTTCATGCCCCCTTGTGGCGTATTCTCTACCCATGCCTAGTTTCTCTGATGTCTCCCTGTATGGCGTGCGCCGCCCTCTAGCTGCGAGTCAAGATTCCCTGTTGATTCTCTGTGTAGCGGGCGCTGCCCTCTAGCTGCGAGCCTACCTTCCTATGGATCGCTGCCCCTAAGTCTCTTGGATCGCTCGGAGTTCGATCCTTAAGAGGGGGGTACTGTAACGATGCGCGGAACACGCCCCCTGCGGCGTGTCCCTTCCTTACCTGTTTACTTCTGATCGCCGCCCTCTAGCTGCGAGTCAAGATCCTGTGTCTTTAAGGATTCTGAAGCAAGCAACGCCATCTTGCTTTCTGGCAAACCCTGCCCTCTTCCTCCTGACAGGAAGTAAGCCTCTCTTTGACTTTCTCTCTGCTATTAGTGTTTTGCTGCCTGCCCTGGTGCCTGCTGGTACTCATCGCATACTGTTCCTGTCTGGACCTCCTTGGGACCTTTACTTATCTCCTGTGGGTTCCGGAAGACTGGGACAGTCACTCTTATACTACTGAGGTTAGTTTACATCGGGTAGTGTAGGTACCTGCTTAGTAGGGTTCACCTTGACGTGGTAGCAGGCTTATAATTCCTTGGCCAATGGATTAGACTAAGAACACTTATGTTATGTTTAGTTTCGCTGCACTTTGCTGTTTCTGTCACTATGCCTTTAAGAAGTCTGGACGTTCTCCAAGAAGCAATCCTTCTCTGGATGTTACCTTGTGCTCTGGACTCCATGCCCATGTTCCTGCATCATGTTTCTGGTTTCCGTTTCCAGACTCCCGTGCTGAAGCGTTGGCTCCCAGCAACCCCCGCGTTGGTGCCTGAGAACGCGCGCACTTCCACTTTGCTGTCAGAGCATGCGCGCACATGCAGCTGGATCAGTCGTGTCTCTGAGCTTGGCTCCGCACCTCCGGACGTGTCGTGCATTCTCATGCGCGCGGCGCGGTCACGTGACTACGTGCGCCGATCGCCAGCTGCGCGGCAACTTACTCCCTTCGTATCTCCTGCGGCCTCCCCACCTCGCTAACGGGTCCTTCCCTTTCTTCCCTGCGCTTGTGAGGAGAGCACAAGCGTAACAGAGAAGCATTAAGATTAGTATTGCTCGCCCTGTATGACTGCCGGTAAATTATTTATAAATTATCTGACCGTTATGACATTTTGTTCTACATTTCACTCCACGTATGCACCAATTTGCTCCATTTCAGATTCTATTTCGTAAAAAAATGCTGGGAGGCTCAATCCCCAAACCTCTCCCAGAATGTTTTACAAAATAGAATATGAAATGGAGCAAATTGGTGCAGACGTGGAGTGAAATTTAGAAAAAAATGTCATAACGGTCAGATAATTTATAAATAACATACTCTACCTCCTCACCGACTTTTCGAGTGCACCGCATTTTTCACCATTGTATCCAGTATTTTTGGAGAAGCCACCTGGCAACCCTAGGGGTAACGTATATAGGAGGAGGACTTAGACCAACACCTACTGCTGAGGCCCAAGTTAAAATTGAGAGAGAATATATAAAACTATACACACGTTACAATATTTTGTTCTAAAAGCAGTAACTTTTTAATAATCCTCAGCCAGTCTTAAAGCAGGGAACCACGAGTTTAAAAAACATATAAGTACCAAGTGGATTTTGAGCGGTTTGTGGAGGAAATTCCCTCTTGTAAACGAACATGCACAGTCAAATCCAGCACTTTAAGTCAGCTGGAGGGAAAGCTCTAATCCATACAGGCCCTTCCACACGCAGCTTAAACATCACTGTGAATCAGATCATTTATGCATTGCTTTCAAGCTTTCCTCTGGTGTAATCCCATTTAGAACAGAATCTCCCTTTCTCACACAACAGCCCTGCAATTTACTAACCTAAATTACCCTTTGCTAAGGGTAGCACTGAAACCTTCCCTGAAATGACAGTGTAAAAATAGGGCTATTTAATGCATGGTAAACTTAAAGTAACAGTAACCATCTCTACACAAATAAAATATTAATCGTCTCGTCTACAGTACCGCATGTTATTTTATATTTAGGTTTTTCTTTTATTCTGTACCCTTTCTCTTTATATTTGAAAATTGCCATTTGTACACAAGACAATTAATACACATATATATTGTATACAAGATGGATGGATGGATAGATTGATGGATGGATGGAGATATAGATAGATGTTGTTCTCCATATGCTGCAAGATAGAAAATCCAATACTACATCCAACATGACAAATCATATAGTTAAATACTTATCTGTTTATCTCTCATACGTGAGGGTCACTTAGTTACATTCTTTGGCCAAAACATTGTAAGTTTGCAAACCACGTCAAGGTACCCCTCTTTTTTGCCATCCCCTGACAAAGCTCCGTTTGTGAGCAAAACGCATAGTGCGTCATGATGTGATGACATAACCAGGAAGTACGTAAAACTAGCAGCGCTATACAAGAACAAACTGCAACAATACTTGCCGTATTGAGTGGTACTTGCAGCCGGTCAGCACTGTACTTTTGAGGTAAAAAGATGAATAGATTCCAAGGGGACTATGTTAGTTAGCCTTATCCTTCTTTAGGGTTAATATTAAACCCCTGTTCCTGCACCTAGCCTAGCTGTTATATGCACAGGTCTTATGTTACAATCCTTTATTTCATTTACATCTAGGAAGGTGACCTTTGCTGTTCGTTAACCCATGCAGGCCTGCACAACTCCATTCCTAGAGGGCCGAAAACAGGCCAGGTCTTCAGGATATCCCTACTTCAGCACAGCTGGCTCAATTAGTGGCTCATTATGACTGAACTAGGGATATCGTGAATACCTGGCCTGTTTGCGGCCCTCGAGGACTGGAGTTGTGCAGGCCTTCCTTAGGGTGTGTCACAATTTTGGCTCAGTCCCTGTTGCAAATCATTTGGCATTCATTGGGTTTATTAACCCTTGGGCTAACTATTCATCAATATAGTTTAACTAGCCTTTGTATAGCCACAACAGGTTACCAAACAAACCTTCTGCTCCATCATGTTTTTTTTTTAAACTTTTTTTGGACACTTTTTTCACTGTTATCTCCACAATTAATACATTGTGTTGATTTCACATTGCCATCTTATTTTAATCATATTCATTCAAAGTTATGTTATCATTTTCTTGGCGTGCACCTAAAAGATGCCATTTTTTTTTTGTCTGGCTTGTGAATTCTATCACAGACCTCCCTTTTACTATTGTTAGTTACCTACTTTGCGCAGGTAACACCCATACACTACACTGTATATCAATCAGGCAATACTAATTTATCTTTTGATAGATGCAATACTGTTGAGCAGTGCAGCCATCTCTTTGTGTATCTGGGGGAACAATGAGGCTGGCTATATGTGTCTTACCTTTAGCGATCTAAGAGTTCCCAGTTGCTTGGAAATTAGAGTTTAAATCTACTGGACAACAATATGCCCTCCATGTTAAGAATTGTTCTGTATGTTATTATAATGGGTTGTATGTATGTATATCTTAATTTATTGTACTCAGCACTATAATAAAGAGACAGTACTGTACAGAGAATTCTAATAAGTGCAACAAAGTCCAACAATAGAAAAGGAAATCCCTGCCCCAGAGCTTACAATGTAAGTGGAATGTTGGGAGAGTTACAGAGACAGCAGGTGAGAGAATAAGTGCAGTAGATGGCAGTATTTGGCCACAATGGTTGGTAGGAGTGACTGTGGGTTTATAGCGCAAAATAATTTCATGGGCACAAATGGCAGGTTAGCGTCTCATAAAAATAAGACCACATGGGGATGCGAGCATGACGTTAGCGCAGATGCACGCTTGCTAAGGAAGCTCTGTGTACTCCATCGACAGATTCAAATTACCCCCTGATCGGCACGGTATTTTGGCCCTGGGACATAGCGGAGGACGGGGGAACTGGTTGTGATCCCCATTAAGAAAGACCCGAAACCGGGGACCCCAGATCTCTCCCGCTACAGCCACAGATAGCCGGCGGAAGCTGAGAAGGGAAAGAAAAACAAAGATGGCGCCGAGGTGAGCGCACGGCAGTGAGCTTCAACAAAGGAGAGAGGCAAGCTGCAGGACCAGAGGGGGATACCTCAGTGAGAAGGGCAACGCTGAGAAACTCAGCAGAGAGAGGCACAGCAGGTAAAGAGCCAGAGATGAGAGCTGCTACGGAAAAGGAAAATAGCATGGCAGAGGGAGACACAGTGATCACAAAGCAGGACCTCCAGAACATGCTTAAAGAAATGCAAGCTGGCTTCCAGTCAGCCGTAGATAGAGTTGTAAAGCTGTAGAGCTGTAAAGGAATTTAAAGCAGTAGTCTCTTTACTGGCTAAAAGAACCACAGAGCTGGAAAATAAGTAGGGGGTGGTCCCGTGGGGTCCGTCGGCGGTGCACTGCTGTAGTAGATAATGGGGGCTGCACACCAATTCCAATAAAAACTGCTATATTAGGTGGTCATCAAAGGTATAATACAAACACTCTGACGCGTTTCAGGACTGTTGTCCCTTTATCAAAGAGTAACTGCGCGTCTGCTGAGTTCTCCATTATGTAGTATAACTCCCGCCCCCAACCGTGACGTCACACACTCTGTTTCTATCGCGTGATTTGGTGAGACCTCTCTCCCATTGGATGCCCTATCGGCCAATCGCGCAAGGCCTGAATGAATAATTAAATTGTTAGAATAACATTGGAGCCACAGACTCTTGCTCCCGCCTCCCCTGGTGACGTCACACGCTCTATGGATATCGCGTGTTTGTATAGTATAGCCTGCTTGTACAATAGTGGATAAACTAATAGCATATATAATAGGGAAATCTGGGCAAAGCTAAGGTGTATAAGGCACAATGGAGATACTCAGAGTAAAACAAAACACTGAATAAGTGGCATTAAAGACATATAGTGAACAGGTGAACAAAATACAAATTAAACAAATATAGTAAAGCGCAACGTTTAAAAACAAAGCAAATGAGATGGAAGATATATATATTGGACATGAGGAAATATTAGCTTGTGAACAATACATACCAATTATAGAAGTATTTCACGTAGAATATCTTGTATATTCCTACTGATACAGTATCATTCAACTGCTCATTTGGATCAACCCTCTAATGATAGTAATCATTTGACTGTTCATATGAACTGGAACCAGTTAAGAGGGAAAATATCTTTGGCATTATTGTAGACAAGAGGGAAACACTATGATATAATTCAGAGTATATATATGACAATATCTTTGGCATGTACAAGAAGCAAATTCATGAGATTAAACATATTATTATACATATAAGTGTAAAGAGCCATGACCTATTGTATTGTTACAAACATTCTCTCAGATATATCTCTCTGATATATTTTGCCAATATTCTATATACCATACCAACATATGAATAACGTAGACATATATAAATAACCTGTATATCAAATGCTTGTGCATATTACATAACAACTCAAGATTTTAATCCAAAAAATGTTTGAGTTCCCAATCTAGATTCATGCCCCTGGGTGCCAGCATCCCAAGGGCATAAATCCAGAACATTTCTCTCTTGTTGAGGAGAGATTCTCTGTCTCCTCCACGTACATGAGGTCTTATGTGTTCAAGCGCGCTAAAAGAGAAATTCTGTAGGGAACCTGATTGGCATTTGGCAAAGTGACGTGCAACAGGGTATCTCACATCCATGTTTCTGATAGCTCCAACAAGAGAGAAATGTTCTGGATTTATGCCCTTGGGACGCTGGCACCCAGGGGCATGAATCTAGATTGGGAACTCAAACATTTTTTGGATTAAAATCTTGAGTTGTTATGTAATATGCACAAGCATTTGATATACAGGTTATTTATATATGTCTACGTTATTCATATGTTGGTATGGTATATAGAATATTGGCAAAATATATCAGAGAGATATATCTGAGAGAATGTTTGTAACAATATAATAGGTCATGGCTCTTTACACTTATATGTATAATAATATGTTTAATCTCATGAATTTGCTTCTTGTACATGCCAAAGATATTGTCATATATATACTCTGAATTATATCATAGTGTTTCCCTCTTGTCTACAATAATGCCAAAGATATTTTCCCTCTTAACTGGTTCCAGTTCATATGAACAGTCAAATGATTACTATCATTAGAGGGTTGATCCAAATGAGCAGTTGAATGATACTGTATCAGTAGGAATATACAAGATATTCTACGTGAAATACTTCTATAATTGGTATGTATTGTTCACAAGATAATATTTCCTCATGTCCAATATATATATCTTCCATCTCATTTGCTTTGTTTTTAAACGTTGCGCTTTACTATATTTGTTTAATTTGTATTTTGTTCACCTGTTCACTATATGTCTTTAATGCCACTTATTCAGTGTTTTGTTTTACTCTGAGTATCTCCATTGTGCCTTATACTCCTTAGCTTTGCCCAGATTTCCCTATTATATATGCTATTAGTTTATCCACTATTGTACAAGCAGGCTATACTATACAAACACGCGATATCCATAGAGCGTGTGACGTCACCAGGGGAGGCGGGAGCAAGAGTCTGTGGCTCCAATGCTATTCTAACAATTTAATTATTCATTCAGGCCTTGCGCGATTGGCCGATAGGGCATCCAATGGGAGAGAGGTCTCACCAAATCACGCGATAGAAACAGAGCGTGTGACGTCACGGTTGGGGGCGGGAGTTATACTACATAATGGAGAACTCAGCAGACGCGCAGTTACTCTTTGATAAAGGGACAACAGTCCTGAAACGCGTCAGAGTGTTTGTATTATACCTTTGATGACCACCTAATATAGCAGTTTTTATTGGAATTGGTGTGCAGCCCCCATTATCTACTACAGCAGTGCACCGCCGACGGACCCCACGGGACCACCCCCTACTTACCTGAGATGCAGGCGTGATGTACGCACTACTCTGAGTCTGAGCAGCTGTTCCATTGAGGCTCCATCAAGCATTTATGGGTATGTACTTTGGTTTTCTGGGGATGTAGACAGTGCCTTTATGGTATATATAGAGTTCTGTGTTTGTCCTCCAGTTATACCTGTACACCTATTATTGTATTATACCATATAGAGCCTCATACAGCTTAATACATGCTCCTATGACCAGATATATGCCTATTGAGACTTCAATCAAGTCATTTCCACACACAGCTGAGCCCTGAGGATTGGGATAATTTCCCTTACATAGAGCTGGAAAATAAAATGGGCATTGCCTTACAAAACCAGGTAAATACTGACAATGAGGTCCTGTGTCTCAACGAAGAGATAAGAGCCATGAGAGATGGTATGGACGACCTGGAGAACAGGGAGCGAAGACAGAATTTACGAATTCGCCATATCCATGAGACGGTGTCCGCGAAGGCCCTCCAGCCATATCTTGAGACTTTTTATGTCAATTGACCCTCAACTACAAGATGGCGACCTTTTGATGGATAGAGCTCACAGAGCCTTGGGCCCGAAATTTGATGACCAGAGATGTGGTTCTGAGGCTTCATCAATATGCAACCAAGGAGATTATAAAAGGCTGCTGAAATAGAGGCTCAATTGAATTCAAAAAGACTCTATCCAGATCTTCCAGGACCTGTCCAGGTTTACAATAGACAGACTGCGACCGGTGACAGCGGAACTCCAGGAAAAGAGGATTCGCTGTCGATGGGCCTTCCCGTTCTGTCTTATAGTTAACCATGAAGGCAGGCAGATCTTGCTCCATTACCCTGAGGAATCTACATCCTTTCTATCGGCGTTGAATCTGGCTCCCAGGGATGGATCGTGTCAGCAGCGAAGATCTGGGGACGATAACACAGAGGATGATCGATCGGCAGAGGGGGCGATAGCCCGGAGAGGAAAAAACTAAGTTTGACTACGCTCTTGAGGGAGTCCCGCTGAGCTCTCCTGTTATTCACAAAATTTCCCCCCCTCCTCCCCCCATTGCTTTTTGTACCCCTTCCCTTATATTTGAAAATCTTAATAAAAATATAAGTTTAAAAAAAAAGCCCCCAGTTTAGAGTTGGCCAAACATTGGTGCAAAAGATAGTTTGCCTGGGGGTTTTTTAATGTAACAACTTGACGGTCGGAGTGGAGGGGTGTCTATTTCTTATTTATTTAAACGAGGTCAACAGGGGCGTAGACATTTTAAATAGCATCTGCTTATATTAGTGTCCAGTTTAGAGTTAGATTAACGGCTGTTTTTAATGCCCCCCTTCTTAAGCGAAGCGAAGGGCTCCGGTGCCGCACTGCTCCCGCTACTTGGGCCCGACTTTTGCACGGCCCAAACTTCCAGCGCCGACGGGGGGGAGGGGGGGCAGGATTTGAGGTGAAGGCCGCAGCTTGGGAGAGCCACAGAGGCCCAGCAGCCAGATACAAAGTTGGGACCGACTCGTGGCTGGGCCCAAGTTCCAGCAATGGCCAACGGAGCTCCACACTGGCCTGTATGTTTCTAAATGTACTGTTGCAGTTTATTTTCCCCCATGTACAATGTAAGGTGCATATTTCTTCCAATGACTCCTTTGTGTGCTGTGTGGGTAGTTCACCTGGCCAGCCGGCACACAAAGGAATTATTATTTTGCCAGGTGAAGTACCCACTCAGCACACAAAGGAGTAATTGGAACACAATGACTATGTAAATGTAGGTGGGTGAATTGCTTAGGGCATTGTAGGAGTGCGGAGGGGTGTTAACTCAGCTCTGGAGAACTGTGACTAAGAGCAGGACCATTGTTCAGCCCAGACTCCGAGGCATCTATTTCCACAGGAGGTATATGGCTGAAACTGGAATCCGAGGCTTGTGTCTTAGCCCCAACTGACTCACACAAACTCCCAGTGGTCAGTTTGAATTTCCCACTCCTTAAGCCCACCTCTCTGGGCTGTCCTAAAGTACTGTCACCTCCCACAGCCCATCACAGGCGCGCCCTCACTTTGTGATTGACCGACACAGCTCGCTCTTTGATTGACTGCATCCATGCAGTGCAGGGTACAAAAGGAGAGTGGAGATGGGCGGCCCTTATGTCTGGGAGAGGTCATTCGAAAGAGCGAAGTCTTTGTTTGCCTCAGACACTGAGGAGCCTATCTGCATGAGATATTGGGATGGCCAGGGGAACCGTTGCTGAGTATAAGCCCTGTAGGCGCTGTTTAAATTGGATGGTTTGAAATTCCCACTCTCCTGTAAGCCCACTACTGGGGGCCATCCTGGCCACACAGTCACACCCCCAGCCCGCATTGGCCACCACAGGCATCATCTGCGCCGTGATAGTTTGCAACCCTGTCTTCCATGCTTTTGTTATGGAGATGGGGAAACTATGTAAAGAGAAGCCGATCTGAGCTCCACAGTCTGTCATGTAGATGGCATGTAAGCTGACTAAGCTGTGTGGTCCGAGGCTTTGCCAGAGACACCCCAGAACTAGGCTTGGTGCCGATCCGAAATTCAAACTTGCTCTGTGCACTGGGACTCTTGGTTCGCTGGGTATTTCTGTGGGTATTGATTTGCTGGAGATACTGAGACTGGAGCTGGCGAGCGAAAGATTTGAAAGTGCTTTGGTGCGAACTGCATCCCTGAGGTCTGAGAGACCTGAGATCCCTATGGACATGGAAGTACTCCTGGCTAAGTCTACTGAACCGGCACCTAGTTAGTAAAGGATTCCTCCCGTAGGTAGTGTTAAGACCTGCCTTGATGGGGCTTGCAGGCTTATAACGCTTTGGCCAAGGGGTTTAACTAAATGACCCTTATTCAAGAGAATATATAAGTATTTCACTGTGTATTTTTGTCACATTGGATGTAGCATTGGGCTTTTCTGTCTTTTGCTGTATAGCCTGCTGAACACCCACATACAGTAAACAAAAACATTGGTTTGTTCGACAATAAATATTATATATCAAGCCAAATAGAACATTGAGTGCATGGAAATTCTTTTATTCCAATAGCGAACAGTTTAATTCTGAAAATTCTTCTTTTCCTATGATGCGTCGACAAGTGGCTGCTTGTCTTTCCAGGAGCACCCGGTAACCTCTTGCTATATTATATATCGCATTTAGGTGTGCATTGTTTGATTTTTGTCATTGTTGTATTGGGTATTCCCTTTCTCTTTCCACCCTGTTTTCAGTATCTTCCTGCTATTGTAAATGACTCTAAAAATAGTTCAAGGGTTTCATTTAAATTTCTGCAATGTTTTTCTGCATAACCAATATAATCTGCAGTGTAAATACATAAAAATATATATATATATATTAATCAACTCCTTTTTCATTTGTACATATTTTAAGCCCTTCGATGCCGAAGGCACCTGAAATGTATTGGTGGTTACAAAAATTGCATTTTTTTTTACGGGGGGGGGGGGGGGGGGTGGTGGATCAATTAAGTTATTCCATTCATGTTTTGTATCTTCTTTTGACATTATGGCCTGAATTGAAGTTTGAAAAACAAAATATACAGTAGCCAAAATATACAGTAGCCAAAATACCACCTAAGGTTATATCAGTGCTATCCTACAACAGTTCTGTAAGTGCCTTATGGAAAGGTGGCAGTACAGACAACAGAACAATGAAGCGTAAAGCATAGAAAATCCAGGTGCTCAGTAATTGAGAGTAGGCACGTTACAGTTTAGAAGTCTGCAGTACATAATTATTCTGACAAAAAAAATGTTTTGGTTTTAATAGACATGGGGTGGCCAACTCCAGTCCTCATGGGCCACCAACAGGTCAGGTTTTAAGGATGTCCCTGCTTCGGCACAGGTGGCTCAATCATTCTGACTGAGACATCTGTGCTGAAGCAGAGATATGCTTAAAACCTGACCTGTTGGTGGTCCTTGAGCACTGGAGTTTCCCACCCCTGCTGTAGACCTACCCAGGGCCGCCGACATGGGGGGGAGATCCAGGACAAGTGGCCTAGGCCAGTGGCTGCGGGGGCCCTGGGAGGCCTGCCTGTCACTGGAAGTTGGGCACGGCCAGTGGTTGCTAGTCCTCTTGTTGTTGCCGGGCCCCCGGCTCTGCCCAGCTGCGGGCCTCCCTCAATGTCCCGCTCTGGGCCTTTCTCTGAAGTCGGTGTGCACACCGGCATGAGAGAGAGAGGGGCCTGGTGCGGGAAAGTGAGGGAGAGAGGCCCGAACAGTGTGGGAGAGAGAGAGAAGCCCGGCAGGAGGCGCATATCAGCTGGGGGAGAGCCGGGGCACCAGAGGCCGAAGACCATCCCCAAGGTAGGTGTGTTATGTATGTATTTGGGGGGTGTTTTTGTTTTTTTTCGTATATATTTTGGGAGTGTTTTTCTTTATTTGTATATAGTTGGGGGGTTTGGCGGGTTTATGTATTTGGGGGGGTTATGGCCGCCAACAGAAATCATGGGGCCCAGGACAAATGAAAGGAGCAGGCCCCCCCCCCCGAACACATAACGCACCTACCGCGAAAAAATATTTTTACTTAACTGTTTTCTTATTGTAATACAGAAAAAAACATTACAATGCAACCTGTTTATTTTTATATTTTCAACAAAAGACAGGTGACTGCCTGTCTGTCTGGGTGAGTGACTGGGTGGGTGACTGGGTGGGTGACTGGGTGGGTGAGTGAGTGACTGGGTGGGTGGGTGAGTGACTGGGTGAGTGACTGGGTGGGAGAGTGAGTGACTGCGTGAGTGACTGGGTGGGTGAGTGACTGGGTGGGAGAGTGACTGGGTGGGAGAGTGACTGGGTGGGAGAGTGACTGGGTGGGAGAGTGACTGGGTGGGAGAGTGACTGGGTGGGAGAGTGACTGGGTGGGAGAGTGACTGGGTGGGAGAGTGACTGGGTGGGAGAGTGACTGGGTGGGAGAGTGACTGGGTGGGAGAGTGACTGGGTGGGTGACTGGGTGGGTGACTGGGTGGGTGAGTGAGTGACTGGGTGGGTGAGTGACTGGGTGAGTGACTGGGTGGGAGAGTGAGTGACTGCGTGAGTGACTGGGTGGGTGAGTGACTGGGTGGGAGAGTGACTGGGTGGGAGAGTGACTGGGTGGGAGAGTGACTGGGTGGGAGAGTGACTGGGTGGGAGAGTGACTGGGTGGGAGAGTGACTGGGTGGGAAATTGACTGGGTGGGAGAGTGAGTGGGTTGGTGACTGGGTGGGTGGGTGTGACAGTGACTGGGTGGGTGGGTGTGACAGTGACTGGGTGGTGGGTGACAGTGACTGGGTGGTGGGTGACAGTGACTGGGTGGTGGGTGACAGTGACTGGGTGTTGGGTGACAGTGACTGGGTGGTGGGTGACAGTGACTGGGTGGTGGGTGACAGTGACTGGGTGGTGGGTGACAGTGACTGGGTGGTGGTTGATAGTGACTGAGTGGTGGGTGACAGTGACTGGGTGGTGGGTGACAGTGACTGGGTGGTGGTTGATAGTGACTGAGTGGTGGGTGACAGTGACTGGGTGGTGGGTGACATTGACTGGGTTGTGGGTGACAGTGACTGGGTTGAGTGACTGGGTGGGGTGGGTTGAGTAGATGACTTACCTTGACTGGGTGGGTGCTGCTTCCTTGCCGCTTCCCCCCCTACCCCAGATGTCCCCTTGGCAGCTGCCCAGGGTGGGAGGTGGGCACTGGGAATGCACAGGAGGGGGGCGCACGGGAGGTGGGCTTGGGGGGCGCACAGGAGGTGGTCTCGGTGGGCGCACCGGAGGTGGGCAGCTGGGGTTGGGGGAGCACGAGATGCCGGGCGGTTGCAGCATCCTCCGCGGCTGCTGCTGGGTTGGCGCGTGGGAAGTGAGCTCTGGGGGCGGGGCGCGAGGCTGGCAGGCGGCTGCAGCATCCCCCGCGGCTGCTGCATGGGGCAGGAGGCGCAAGTGGGGGATGAAGGGATGGCGCTTCCCCGCCCTCCGTCCCACGTTGGGAGCGGGGGGAGGGGGGAAGAATCGAGGAAGCAAGGGGGGAGCGGGCCGGGCCAGGACCACAGGCAGCAGGCAGGACACCCTGCGGGACCTCGGCTCTGCGCATGTGCCATTTTTTTAAAAAAATATAACAGCCAGAGCCTGACACACGGGGCCCGGGACACCCGTACCTTTTGTCCCCCCTATTGGCGGCCCTGGTGGCGGGGGGGGGTTGTATGTATTTGTGAGTTGGGGGGGTTGGTATGTATATGGGGGGTGAGGGGTATGTATTTGGTGTGGGGGATTTGTTTTGGGTGGGAGGGGTTTTGTATTTAAGACAGGTTGTGTTTTTTGTATTGGGAGAGCAGGGTTTCTGTATGTATTTTGTGAGAGGGGGTACTTATTGTGGGGGGATGGGGGATTGTGTGTGTGGTCAGGGGGGCTGAGTGTGAGGAGAGGGGATTGAAAGAGCGGGATTGAGGGAGGGAGGGTAATTGATGGAGGGGGGAGGAGAGTGAGAGGAGAGAGGGGGGGGGGGTAAGAGAGGGAGTGAGGAAGAGAGGGGTGAGAGTGATGAGACCGGGGGGAGAGAAATACATGGGAAGGGGGGGGGGGATAGAGGCAGGGGCTTGCCAGGGGCTATAGAGGCAAGGGCAGGGGCAGGGGCAGGGGCTCCCCACCTCCCCTCTTACTCCCTTCTCCGTAGCACGCGCCTCCTCCTTTCTGCCCTACACCTTCTACATTAGGGTAGTAATTCAAAGTTCTCAATTGAATAAATAGTTACCATTGTTACCAACGTACACACCCTACACATGCCGTTTCCAGGAGACTGATACATACTGAGCAGTGATGCGAGCTTGCATTATTACAAGTTACAGGAGCTCACAGTCTTGCATATAATGAATGTTGCCAGAGACACAGCACTCTAAATGCTGCTGGCTTTCTCTAGGCAAAGGTTTTAGCCATCTATCTATTAATCACATGAAAGCAGATATTAAGGAATATTAATCCACACCAGCTGTTACCCCTTTTGCTGTGCCATTATCACAGATTAATCTTTGCCTAGGAAGGCTGCTTTTTCATGCTGCTTGTAAGTACCAAATCAACATTTTGCATAACATCCAGCTGAAATCTTTTTGAGCTACTTCGGAGCAGCGTGCTCTGGAAAATGACAGGTTACACAACATTATGTCTAGCGCTACTGGACCAGATGTAGGTGACCCACTAAATCTTAAACCCTACTTTTCAGTCACTGCAGTTAACCGTTTCCCTGCCACCGGGGTCAGCAACAAATTGCACCACAAAGGAGTCAATGAATCAATGGTTAGTTCTGTTTCTTTCATTTTTATGAGGCAAAAGGGTTGCCCACTGCATGCTCAAACTTGCTGTTTGCCCAAAAGACCCTACATTTCATGGATTAAGGATTTATATTTGACAGTGTTGATTGTGCAGTTAAAATGCCAAGCAGTATTTCCCTGGCGGGAGACTAATTATTGCTAGAGAAGTCCTTAGAGAGTCCTGGTGCATATAGCACACACCAAAACGGCTCCATTTCTTTAACCCTTCCAGCTTCCTCAGAGTACTGGCTTAAGGCCTGGGCCATTGTTCCTTCACCCGCGCTGAGGCGTGCCGAGGCTGTGGGAAAGCGGGTGGTTTCCCTGGCCATGGTCGACGGGCCATGGGCGGGCGTTCCTAGGGGCGTCACGGAGCTGGTTCGCTGTCATTTGACGAACCGCTCACGTGACCTGCGTGTGGCGCCAAGAAATCAGTTTAAACTGATTTCTTGCGCAACGCGCGCCCCCTCCTGCCTCCACCCGCAAGGTCTATGGGCGCGATCACTGCCCTAAGGCAATCTGATCGCGCCCTGTGCGGACGCCTCTGCGCGGTCTCCCACACCATGGACTTAGCCATGCAAGCGCTGCTGTATTGATAACATTGCCCTGACTCAAAAATGTAAACGGGTTTTTCGTCAATTCTGCCAAAGTTGCGAAATTGCGCATTGCTTGGAAATGAGCAAACATTTAGCAAAATTAGACATTTCTGCTGAGAATTTACTGTTTTGCTAAATCTTTTTAAAACATTTCAGACACTGTAATAGGGATTTTGATAGAGACGAGGGCAAAAGCCCTATTTCAGGTCCTGGAAAAAGGCTGATCACTTGCGAAATACAACGAGGCCGCAAAGTTTTTCGTGGTTCACGAAATTGGGCAAAAGTTTCACACATCTCTAGCTGTGATTCATTTCTAATGTCAGGAACAGAAGTCCTGATCTTCTTGTTCCAACAACAGCTGTGGTTGCATCAGCTTATAGACATGAACCCAAATGGCACAATGTTCATTGAATGCCATCATTGTGCCAGACCTTGTGATATTCACTTACTGTCACAAGGGCAATGTAAGGGTTTAAGATACAATCCCTCTGTATTAAGAGACAGAGTTAAGCAATACTTTTAAATGAAAATAATTTGATTTTGCAAAAGCAGTGGGAGCATGACCAAGAGGCACTTGCTAAAATATATTGTAGCCCTTGATTGAGAAACAGAAATTTCACATCAAGTAAAATATAAAGGCCCTTATTTGTGTCTATATTATATATTACCAAGTTGTGCTGTTCCTCAGGAAACCTTCCATTCAATATACCATCAGGTGCCTAACTGCCGAATAGTGCAATATGTCTTGTGGAACAGCACCGCTTATTAAATTTAGCCCAAAGTCCATTATAAAACCCCAGCTGTGACCTACAAAGTTCTCAATAATGCTGCGCCCCCTTGCATCTCAGCCTGAATCCCAAAATATATACCTACCCCCCCCCCCCCCCTCGCCTACAACTTCTCCCGTGCTGCCCCTTCTCTCTGGAATTCCCTCTTCCCTCTCCCTCATTCAGGCATTTAAAAACTCCCTGGAGACTCACCTTTTCAACGAAGCCTATCTACCCCTAACACCCTCCCACCAACCCTATTGGTGCATGCTGTGTGGCTAAACTAAACTCCAAGCGACAGAGAAGCCCAATGCTACATTCAATATGACAAAAATACACAGTATCCCGCCCCTCCCCACTTCCCAAGTCAAAAAATAAATATTTTGTGGGGGCTCAGGGGTTCCCAAAAAGATCTTGCTGGGGTTCTGTGTGTTTGTAAACTAAACTCCACCCTAACACCCCCCAACCTTATTGGGACTAGCTTTGCAGCTGGACAATACTCTATCCTGCTGTATACTCCATCCCACAATGAGCAGCCACTTAACTTTTGTCTCAACGAGCAGGCCCCTCGTTACCTTTTTGTATCTGTGCAGGCTTGTCCATACTTGTATGTAACTATTTGTGAAATTATCAAATCTCTGTACCTCCCACTGTACTGCACTGTGGAATATGTTGGCGCTTTACAAATCAACGATAATAATAACTGGCTTCGAGATAGTTTCATTGGCTACACTAAAAGTATCAACCTAAGGGCATCATTCAATAAATACATTAGGGGAGTTTTCAGTCGATAATGACCTGAACACCCTCTTCAGACAATTTTGAATAATCCTGCAAGTTCAATCTTGACCAGTTAGTCTCTAGAGCCTATATACAGTATGTGTTAGGTATTCATTCAAGTGCAATAATGTTGCTCAGGCACTGCTACTACATGGAAACTACCACTGACTCGAATGAGCGTTTCTGTGCAGTACGTGTGGTTCCCATTCAAAACTATAACACTTTAATGAATAAACCTTGTACCATGTACAGATGAGGATAAGCAGGCACAAACCAATACAAAAAGGTAACGAGGGCCCTGCTTGTGAGAGCTTACAGTCGTATTATATTACACCAGAACAAATCTCACTGGCATAATTATTGGTTGATCAATTATACACCAAGTACCTTCTCTCCCCACTTTTATGTCAAACCTTATAATGTACCTCTTACATGAAGCATTTCAATAGCCAAGACAACGGGTCTCCAAGCTCAGTCCTCAAGAGCTGCCAATAGGCCGGCTTTTATGGATATCTCTGTTTCAACACAGGTGGCTCAATCAGTGGCTCAAAGACAGGGATATCCATAAAAGCCGGCCTGTTGGTGGCTCATGAGGGCTGAGTTTGGAGACCCCTGGTCTAGACTTATGGCTACTGACCCACACCCACAGTCACTCCTACCAACCCTTATGAACAAGCACTGTCCTCTACTGCAGCGGTGCGCAAACTGTGGGGCGCGCCCCCTTGGGGGGGCGCAAGATTATGTAGGGGGGGCGCGGGCTGCTTGCAGGGAAACCTGGAGGCGGGCAGAAGCTCCGTGCTGCTGCTTGTCTGTGTCTTGCAGAGGGGGCAGGGCTTCTCTCTGCACACAGACTGCCCCTCCTTCTCTGTCTGCTTCCCGCACCAGTTTTCAGCAGCATGGGGGGTTGGGGGATCGGAGCTTGTCGCCCCCCCCCCCAGGTGAAAGTGTGTGTGTATGTGTGTGTTTTTGAGTTTGTGTGTGTGTGAGGGGGGATTGAGTTTGTGTGTGTGTGGGGGGATTGTGTGTGTGGGGGGGGGGTTGTGTGTGTGTGGGGTGGGGGATTGTGTGTGTGTGGGGGGGGATTGTGTGTGTGTGGAGGGGGGATTGTGTGTGGGGGGGGGGATTGAGTTTGTGTGTGGGGGGGGGGGATTGTGTGTGTGTGAGAGTGTGTGGGGATTGAGTGTGTGGTGTTTGTGTGTGGGGGGGGGATTGTGTGTGTGTGTGTGGGGGGGGATTGAGTGTGTGTGTGTGGTGATTGATTGAGTGTATGTGGTGAGTGTGTGTGTGTGTGGTGATTGATTGAGTGTATGTGGTGAGTGTGTGTATGTGGTGATTTATTGAGAGAGTGTGTGTTGTAATGCAGTGGTGCGCAAACTAGGGGGGCAATGAGGCGCAAGATTATTTAGGGGGGCGCAGGCGGTGTGCGACAAAAACTGGGTGCGCGGGCCGGCAGACGCTGTGCGCGAGGGGCGGCCAAGAAGATGTGCACGGGCGGGCAGCCGAAGATGTGTGCTGGTGGCTGAACAGGATAGTGCAGGTGGCGGCAACGTGATGGTGTGAGCGCACGCGCAGGGGCTTCGGAGGTACGGGAGGAGCATGCCCGAGCACGGTGAAGTCAAACGTCCCTCCTTCGGTGTCTGCCCTGCAATAGCGCTGTGTTCCTGCTCTCCTCCGCTGGCAGCCTGCTTCGCTGCGATCCTCTGCAAGTGAAAGGGTAGGCTGCCACTCTATCAATCATACTATGAATGTACAGAAATAATGTAAAAAAACTGTGAAAACACAACATTGAAAACGGGAAAAAATAAATAATACTGTAGGTAGGAGTTTGGATGACAATGGGGATAGCAAGACAAAAAGCATGGAGGGGAAGGAAGAACAAAAGGGGGGGGGAGAGGGAAGGGAGGTAGCAAAGAGGTGGATGAATGCCCCCCCAAAGGATTGCCTTTGTGCACATACGCTCTCCCAAGCTTGGCGCTTGGGGAGACAAACAAAATTGACTGATGTGCGCTCAGCAGCAGTCAATACACACACACACAGCCACACACAGACACACAGACACACACACAAATAGCCCCGATCCACGCTTGCAAAATTATGCAGGATACCCTGCGCTCATGCTTGGAGAGTTGGTGATGTCACCGCTCTCAGCGGCAGCATGGACGCAGCCTAATTTTGCAAGCGCGAGCTGTTGAAATATGTAAGTATTTAAACATATTTGGATTTATATTGTATACCGTTTAATAAAGGGTTTTTTTTTTTTTTCTTCATGTGATTTTGATTACATCAGGCAGGGGGGGCCCGAGAAATTTTATGGATGAAAAGGGGGGCTCGGCATAAAAAGTTTGCTCACCCCTGCTCTACTGCACTTATTCCCTCACCTGCTGATTCCGTTAGTCTCCCCATATTCCACTTAGATTTCACAGAGATTTCCTATCCTATTGTCTGATTGTGTTGCACTTATTATATTATAATTCCCTGTACTTTGCTATCTCTTTGGTAAAGAGCTGAAGACACTGTGGGAGATATATAAATAAAGATATACATACATCAATTGTCTCTGTTTAACTTCGCTGGCCTACAATATATATTTTTAATACTCTATGTATCTGATTTATCTGGTATAATAAAATAAGTATAGTTGGGGGGTGCATGCGCAGCGCTGAGCAACATGGCTACCTGAGAAGCAAGCGCTGATCGAGACCAATGTAAAACAAAGAAAACCAGTAAAAAAAGACAACTAAAAACCTTACAAAGAACAGGAGAGGCGCATCAAAGCACAGAGATGCCCTCAAAATCATCTAAAAAGGCCCCACAGTGTGAGATGGTTGGCTTTTTCGAAAGAAGAATACCTACTCGGTTCGGATGGGAGACTCACCTACACACGGTCAGTCAGATTCCGAATCGAGACAGAGCCTTTCAGCCAGCACACAACCCAAAAAGATATAGAAGATCTATACAGGAACATGAAATCTTTCCTGCAGGCTGAACTAGCTGAGACCAGGCTAGAGGTCGCGGAGCTCAGTACGCAAACGGATTAACTGGAGAGAAAAACGGAGGAGACAATACATGGTCAGGATACTGCAGCTAGAGACCTGGAGAATCTAAGAACCCAAATGACAGAGGTGGTAGAAAGATAGGAGCCGGCACAACAACCTCAGAATCAGAGGGTTCCCAGAGTCCATCTCAGACCCAGAGGCCTTTGTCAGCTGGGTTTAAAACACTGATCCCAGACAGCCAAGCTGACTCCGTGATGATCGACCGATATCATAGAGACCAAAAACCAAAACCTCCAAACAGCGATAAACCCTGCTACATAATGCTACACCTCCATAAATTCAAGATGAAAGAAAATCTATGGTCGCAGATGAGATCGCCACAAAACCTGGCCCACGTGAATGTGAGACTTCCGGTATTTCCCACCATATTGGTACAAAGGAGGTCTCTCAAGCCTGTGACCGATGTTCTCCGAGGACGAGACATAAGATACCATTGGGGATTCTCTTTCAAGTTAATTGTGGTACGAGAGGGGGCAACCTACTAAGTCAAAGATTCATAAAGACAAGAATTTCTGGCAAGACTGGGTGTCTGCCATGAGGATCTGCGACAGAAGACAGCTCCCAAAACAAGTGTTGAATGGCTGGAGACCGACACCCTAACAGGCACTGTGTTCATGCCACCTACCAGATCGGTTGATCAGGGCCCTCACCACGTGAGTGAAGAGTCGACTTGACTAAAAAGCTCATCACAATGAGCGGGACCCGACCGTGGACCGGGAGACGACGACCCCTCCATCCTGATCCGCAGAGTCTAAGGCCCTGACAGGTGTGTAGGCCACGGAAATATGTACACGAAAAAAATTATTGTATGTTCGGGGTATGTTTTAGCAAGACATGCGGGAGCTGCTGGATTCTCATGATAGTGAGCTGACTAGCAGTTTGTGAACAATGGGGAGGTTGAGGTACAACATTTAGTAGGCCCCAATATGGCTGCAAACACAAAGTGACAGCCGGGTCCACGATCTAGTTGGGTGGTGGGCCATGCTCACCCTCCTGCCTCTCTTGAAGGAGGGGGGTACGCTAGATGGAGGTGGGTAGAGGCCCCCATAGAAACACAGCTCTAGCTGTGTGCCTTGGCAGTTTCGGAGGAGACAGACCAGTCACAGGAATCAGGATCAAGGCAAGAACCAGAGCAGGGACAATGACTGCCTTTGAGCTGGACCCTGACACGGATAGTGCTTTTGAGATAGGTTGAGTGAGGTTGGCCCCAAATGCATCGACCCCGACAGATGCAAAATGAAGTTGAACGAGACCCCAGACTGATAGATCGACTTAAGAGGGGGGTGTTCTGGATCCCTGTAACAGGTACTTAACCCTGTCTAAATGAGGCTTCAATAGAAAGCCTCTACTGGTTTGAGGAATCAAGCAGTGAGCTGGTTAATTGCATCTAAAGACAATTAACCAGTCTCCACCTGGCTAATCAGACCTGTAGAAACCCACCACGCACCCCCCCATCAAATTTTCTGCTCTTTAACTGCAGACTTGTGAAAAAAAGGGTATATAGAATGGCGCTTCTACTTGCAAATGTTATAGACTGCAGGTCATGGCTGAAACGGGTGCATGCGCTGCCAGACGCAATGGCGTGCAGTCGTGAGCACTGGGGCCGTAGCCTAAGAGAGACTCCTGAGCACAGTTGCAACTGTGCTGCCAAAGGAGATGATGTCTTGAGCACAAGGCTGTGCTGATGTATGTCTTTATTTATATAGCGCCATTAATGTGCATAGCGCTTCACAGCAGTAATACGTGACAATCATATAAATAATAAATTATATAAATAACACAAAGAGTAGAAGTGCGCTCAAGACATAAAAGTAACATTTTGGAAAAGGAGTCCCTGCTCCGAACAGCTTACAATCTAATTTTGTTGGTGGAAGAACATACAGAGACAGTAGAAGGATATCAAGACACCAGGAACCAGACCTGGGCACAGAGGACCCAGGAATCTGCCAGAGGCTGGTCCCGCAACGGACACCAACCAGAGTCGGAGACTGACACAAAGGGCTCCCTGCTTACATGTACCTTTTAGAACTTTGTGGGTTATAGGTTGGAAGCATATCCTCCCAGTCCTGCAGAAAAGGACTTTGAAGTGATTAGCCCTTACAAAGGGATAGGCTGTTTTATCTATTTTGTGGTTTCTGCATTGTTTAAAGCTGAATAAAGCCATGGTTTAATTTCCCCAAAATCTGTCTCCCTATCTGCACGTCACTCACAACATCCTTAGCCCGTGAGGGTCTCTAAAACAAGGCTCCTGACCAAAAGTTAAAAAAATATCTCATAGAAATAACAGACTCAACCACTAAAAGGTTATTGTTAAGGTTATAGATAAAGAGGTTAATATTTACCAGTTACTAATAGATATGACGGCACAGTTGCTAAGGCAGTAGCTGCTGGGCTACAAGGTGTGCTGGCTTTGCAATGTAGACCTCCTGATCAAAGGTTCTCAAGTTTCCCCTCTGACGAGCGGACAGCCTGCCGACAAGGTACCAAACTATCTTGTGGTAACCCCTTCCCCCCACCCCCCATTTTTTTGTTCCCCTTAACTCCCCCCCCTTATGGAATGTTATTAGTCAAAAAAGAAAAGACCACATATACTTTATATACGGAAAACTATTCAGTGCAAAACATTCAAGATCCGACCGTGCAGTCAGAATAGCTACTTGTAGGAACTAAAATATGACTGTACAAATAACGTCACATTACGTTAAAGGACTAAATAGCCCTAACAAAAGACGACTAGGCACGAAAGAATATAAAAAAGCTAAAAGTAATATCATTCTCTTACAGGAGACACACTTCAACTCACACAAGCCTCATACATTCTTTGATAAAAATGAACCTACAGTCAGCGGCGGATTTCAAAATTTGCCGCCCTAGGCACTTGCCTGTATCTGCCACTTCCATGATGCCGCCCATGGAAACGCGACGTCATGACATCATTTGACTTTGTGACGTCACATTGCTATGGCAACGAGACGCCATGTGCCGTCACGTTGTTGGCACCGGGATTCCAAAGGAGCAGGAGAGCAGCAGAGAGGAGGCAGCAGAAAGGAGGCAGCTGGCACAGGCAAGTACCTACCCTTTAGGTCCGATAGGTCCGAGAGCGCGGAAAAATTATATGGTGGCGGAAATTTTTACCGCCCCCAAGTTTTGCCACCTTTGGCCTGAGCCTAACGGGCCTAACGGGAAATCTGACACTGCCTACAGTATTACTATCATCAGCCTCAGCTAAATACGAGGATTAGCTATAGTAATTCACAAAAATATCCCATACCATATAGATAAGACTAAAACAAACAAAGAGGGCTGCTAGATAATAGCAACAGGAACCCTTTATGGTATGAGAATTACAATAGCAAACATATACGCGCCCAACGAAGGGAGCTCTACATTTTTTGAGGATTTTTTCTTAACCATTGGCAGTGTGAGTAGAGGGAGTGTGATTCTGGGAGGAAACTTCAATCTGACCCTGAATGCATCCATGATAAAACACCCCCGAAACCTACATCTTAACAGCAATATAGAAAACAAGATACTGTACCACGACCCTACTAGGATGCCTACGTAATTTAAACCGTGTGGACATATTGCGGGAACTACACCCACAAACACAAAACTATAGATTTTACTCGGCACCTCATAAGTCATATTCTCTAATAGATCTGATTTTTATAGATGCATCGCTAGTTCCCAAGACACCACAGGCAAAAATAAATGAAATGTCATGGTCTGACCATGCCTCAGTAGAGATTACGATTGGCAATCTATCTTCATACAATAAACACTTCTCATGGAGGTTAAAACTAATCATTACTTAAAATCCCCGAAATCCTGTCAGAGGTGGACCTGGAACTAACACAGTTTTTTCTGAACAATCAAGGCAGTGTCCCCTCCCTGACCATATGGGAAGCCCACACGTCTGTCATGAGAGGGAAACTATTAAACATCATATAGAAAACGAATTAGAGCAGAAACAAATTTCTCAAAAGGGCGATAGTAGAGGCTGAAAAGTACATAAACGCACATTAGCACTAATACTGTATTCTTAAAAAAACTAGTAAACCTTCAAGGTGAATTGAACCTGTGTCTAGCCTCGGAAGATGAAAAATCCATAATGTGGATCAAAAGTTTTTTGAAAAAGCGAACATAGACGATTCCCTACTGGCAGCCAGACACCATAACACACAACCATATAATAAGTAATAATAATATAATAATAATCTATTAGACTGAAAAATGGCACACTCATCTCAAACCCAGAGCAGAAGAGTTTTACCACTACTACACTAAATAATATGATGGAAAAAACGGTAACATACCGATCATCCCTAGACTTACCTAAGCTTAGAGAGCACAATAAAGTCTCTTTAAATAAACCAATCTCGTGTGAACAGAATCAAATCACTGAAACCCTGTAATGCCCCGGGGACAGGTGGCTTTTCAAACATTTATTACAAAAAGTTTGCTAAGACACTAATTCTCCAACTACAAAAACTCCTGAACCCCATCCTCCAGGTCGAACGGCTCCCTTCAAGCATGCTCCAGGCGTGAATTTCAGTGATACCTAAAGAGGGAAAAGACCCTGAAAATTGTACTAGTTATAGGCCCTAATTACAGATATTGGCGCTTATTAACACCGACATTAAAAAAAATTCTAACATTTTAGCTACTAGATTAAATTAATTCTTACCTGATTTGATCCAGACTGACAAGGTAGGGTTTGTACCAACCAGACAGGCTGCGGATATTACTAGAAGGGCAATAGAATCATAGCATACTCCAAAAACAGAATATACCCATGATGATTTTAGCCCTCAACACTGAAAAAGTGTTCGACAGAATTGACTAGACTTACATGAGAGCCACCCTGGACCATTTCTCACAGCAACATTATCTCTATATACAACCCCAACAACAAGAGTGTCTTGTCTTGGAACGCCATCAGACATAATCAACATCAATGGAGGTATGAGGCAGGGGTGCCCACTCTCCCCCCTTGTGTTTGCATTATCATTGGAGCCATTGGCGGCCATAATTAGAGCCAATAGAGATATAAGGGGGATCAACATATGAATTCTGAATATAAACTAGCCTTATTTGCAGGCGACATCATTCTAACCATATCCAGACCCTTAATCTCCCTACCCTATTAACCAAAGAACTAGGTACATATCAAAACAAAGGATAGACAGCACTCACAATAGGCTAAAATAACAAGCTAAACGGTGCAACAAGGAGGAACCTTGTTTCCTCCATACAATCAGTTTAAACTAAAAATATGTTCTCAGCACTCATAAACGACTAGAAGAAAACGGGATAAGCCAAATTAATTTAATCAGAAAAATAGAACAAAATAGAACAAAAACCCCTGTGATAATATAGACAATTGTAATCAGCTTGTGACATACATGGCAAGGAAGGAGAGGGAGAAACACAGGGAGAGGGAAGGATGGGGGAAGGAAAGACCAAGGAAAGGAATGACGCCGGGGAAAAGGGGAGGAAAAGAGAAGGTAATATAGGGAAGGGGGGGCCTTAGTTCTATAAAGAACTAGGTACATTCAACTCATACTCAGTGTTCAACATAAATAATAATAAATCAGAGACGCTCAATAGTAATCTCCCTCCTCACACTGTCAAACTTATTGCACTCAACTTCGACTATAAATGGAGACCACACATCATCAGATACCTGGGGGTAAACCTTACACAGTTCTACGATACTTTATATAAGGCAAACTACCTAGAAATAATCCAAACAATAAATAGAGATCTAAACAACTGGTCAAAATTCAAGATATCCTGGGTTGGCAGAATTCAGTCCAACAAATGAATTTATGCCCCCATCTGTTATACCTATATCAGACTCTCCCTATAACCCTAGTGACCAGCGATTTTCATTAGCCTTCAAAGAAAAATCACGAGTTTTATATGGTCAGGAAAAAGAGCCAGAGTAAACAAGCAAATCATGACATTACTGACAGCATTAGGAGGGTTAGTACAGCCATTCCTCCTCCCTTACTATGAGGCGGCACAAACTAGTCACCTGATCAATTGGCATGTGACCACAGACCTCAGACGATGGTGCAGCTGGAAATGTACCTAATATGTCCCTGAAGCACTCAAACCATTTTATGGTTACTGCAAATCAATTAGAAAAGAAAAAGAGGACATATACCTCACTATAACACACTCCTTGAAATTCTGGGAGTTAAACGCACTTAGAAAAGGCCTTACACACTCTGATTCCCCAATGACATGACTATGCAATAACCCTGACTTTACCCCAGGACTATCGAGAACCAGTTTCCAAAACACTGACGGGCAGCTGGAGTGACGCGCCTGAGGGACCTCGGGAGAAGGAATAGATTTATTTAGGACAATAGAAACATTCTTCCCAGACAAAACAAAGTAGATAGGAGAAGCATGTCACTTTATGAAGCTTAAAGGGTTCTTTAAAATAAAGAAACCCAGGAGACTCCTCAACCCTTTTTGAGAAAGTTAGTAGGTTTGGAAACAGGATAAAAGTGGAATAGCTGTGAGCGCAAAAAGGAAAGAAAATAAAAGTAGATAAAATGAGTGTGTCTTTAATGACTCCAAGGTGAATATGCAATGGATGCAGGAAGGAAAAGGGAATTAGAATGGGGACGGAGGGTGGTTCCAATTATGGTAGAAAATAGTTATGATCATAACACTCACACGGCCATGTGTGAGTGGCTTGTATATCTGTAGCAGAGTCTTTCGAGATCTGTAGCTGAATGAGCTTCCCCTATTTATATAGCACCGAGTCTCTTCGTTGCTTCCGTGTATGACCCAGAAACAGAGAGAGAGCTGGAATTGGTGGCAAAAAAATGTATGGGGAATGTGGATGGATAAATGAATAAATAAATCCCATTCACATGGCCGTATGTGAGTGACTGCCTTTTACATTGGGCCAATCTGGGCAGCCTGGTGTTGTCCTCTATCTCCCTGCGTCCCCTCGGTGCGGTGTTGACGGACAGAAGAAGAGTAATATGGATCGATGAATAAACAATTTATTATTAAAAACAATTAAGTATCTGTGCACTTACAATTAGAAATGCTTGTTTTGGCTCGCCGGCGTTTCTTTCAGACTCCTGCTGCAGTGGAATCCTGCTTCCGCGTCCGGATCGCAGGACTGTAGACAGGCTGCTTCCTGGAATGACGGTGGCCGACAGCGATCAAGATTCTTCCACGGGAATAACGCGTTTCGCATAGTTGTACTATAATACCATGAAATATGGACTGTATGATAATACAGTAAGAGAACCAAATAAGTGACTCAATCAATCCACAAGTACTTAAAGAACGCAATACCCACTGATCCACGAGAACCTGACGAAGCATCATGTATGCGAAACGCGTTGTTCCCGTGGAAGAATCTTGATCGCTGTCGGCCACCGTCGTTCCAGGAAGCAGCCTGTCTACAGTCCCACGATCCGGACGCAGAAGCAGGATTCCACTGCAGCAGGAGGCTGAAAGAAACGCAGGGGTTACAGAGGATTCAGTGGGTTAAACATACCACAGATCACAAATATAGTCAGGATGGGGGTGAATCTTGTAAACAGGGGTTACAGAGGATTCAGTGGGTTAAGCATACCACAGATCACAAAAATAGTCAGGGTGGGTATAGCGCCATTAATGTACGTAGAGCTTCGCGGCCATAATAAACATGACATAATAATATAAAATAACGAATAATACAAATTACACATAATGGGAATAAACGCCTCAGATATACAAGCAATATTAGGAAAAAAGTCCCTGCCCGAAGAGCTTACAATCTAAGTGGTGCACAGGAAGAACGTACAGAGACAGTACGAGGGTGTTCTGGTAAGTCTGTCTGCAAGGGGCCAAGGTTAATATATGAGGTGTATAGTATCAGCCACTGAGCTACTCCTATGCTTCGTTAAGGAAGTGTGTGTATATAAAGTCGAAAGTAAATGAGTACTTCAGCATTAGGCGATACCTGTTTTATTTGGACTAGCAATTGATATTATAAGACAAGCTAACGAGAGTTTTCTCTCTTCCTCAGGTCAGCAATACTGATTACACGTGTAGAAAAACAAAAAACAAGATAACAGTCTAAGGCAGGGGTGCACTAAGATTTTTTTTGGCGTGCGCCCCCCTGCATGGGAGCCCCAGCGTCCGCTCCCCTTCTCGGTTACAACCCGGCATAAAATGGCATCGCGGGTCATGTAACATCACGTCACGAGCCCACGTCAATTGACCTGCGTTGTCATGGCGATGCGTCACGTCACATGACCTCACTGCGTCATTTGACGCCGTGTTGCCATAGCGATGCATCGCTGAAGACCTGGCTGGCAACAGGTAAGTGAGTTACAGAGGCCTCACGCCTCCCCAGCATTTAATTTAAATTTCAATGCCTTGGGGAAGGGCATGGGGCCTCTGTAACCGCCACGCCCCCATAGCAAATTTTGCATCCCCGGACAGGGGCAGCCCCCCCGTTTGCGCACCCCTGGATAAGGCATTGATTATAGGGGGCGCACGTGACGCCATATGCTCCGTTGCGCTCCTGTCACCCGAGCAATGTGTGCACAGTAGATGGAGGCGTGTCGGAGGCATCACCAGGCTGGTTCGCCCTCATTGGCTGAACCGCTCACGTGACGCGAAAAAACTAAATTATTTGTCGGCTCAAAATTTTGCCGCACGGTCGCGCTTCATCGCTCGCGCGCACTATGGTCGGCCTCATGGCGGTCCTGCATTTTGTTCGCCATGCATGCGCCATCGCGCTAAATATAAATCGGAGATGAGACAGGGCAATAAATGGATGAAAGGGACAGTGAGAGATAGGACCAGGCATCCATCAGCAGTGTGAAGGGGGGAGAGGGGTTGGTTTGCGAACCAAATATTGTAAAATGTTAACATCTGTGTTTAACTCGTAGAATATTTTGTAAACCAGCATCGCTGACCTGGGGAGGAGAGAACTCTCAAAAGTTTGTCTTATAATATAAATTGTTAGTCCAAATAAAGAAAGGTATCGCCTAAGACTGAAGTACTCATTTACTCTCATTTTAATACTAACTAACCTTAAAGCTCACCTTAAAAAGCATCCAAATAGCTTGCACTCATGGCTATTCACCCACACTCAGCCACTCCGACCACCCATTGTCTCCAAGCACTGCCATGTACAGCACTTATTCCCTCCCCTACGTTTTCTGTAAGTTCCCCATCAAACCTCTTAGATTGTAAGCTCTTCGGGCTTGTTTGATTTTGCTGCACTTATTGTATTATTTTAATTCCCTGTACTGTATTCTTTATGAAGCGCTGAGTACACTTTTGGCGCAATATAAATAAAGACATACAATACAATACTCTGCACTAGCGTAACTGGACTAACATGGTTATTTCTACTTAATTCATATATAAAGTCAGCAGACTGAGTTTGTGTTATATTACGAGTTATTGTGGAGCAGAGTTAAGAACAATTTTTTAAGTCTGATGCAGAATTTTAGACGTACGCCAAATTAGATATGGAGTATTTGCAGGGCAAATAAAAGGGGTCGCCCACATCTGTCCCTCCCGTCCATGCTGCAGGGCTGAACGCCCCCCCCCCCCCCCCTTCGCTCGGCACCGCTTATCTATCCCTCCCTTCCCCAGGCACTTTGGCGGGCCTCTGTGGTCCTGCAGGCCTCTCCTGTGCACTGGCCATGTGTCTCTAGCAGGCCCATCCAAGGGCTCCAGGTAAGCCCACATGCCCCAGGCCCCCTTTATACCACACTCCCAGGCCTCTTAACCCCTAAGATGTGTGTGTGTTGGGGGAGGGGGAATTATTGTGTGTGTGTGTATGTGTGTGTGTGTGTGTGTGTGAGTGAAGGGGGGCTTATTGTGTTTGTATTTGTGTGTGTATTTGGGGAGGGGAGCTTATTGTGTGTATGTGAATTTGGGGTTGGTGGCTTATTGTGTGTGTGTGTATATGTATTGGGGAGGGAGGTTATTGAGTGTGGGGAGGGAGGAGAAATACATGGGGGAGGGACAGGGTGAGAGGGGAGAGTAGGAGAGATGGGGGTGTAAAAGGGGGGGAAGAAAGTTTGATGGGGGAGTATAAAAGGGGGTAAGAGAGCTAGGAGGTGGGTGAAAGAGCGAGGAGGTGTGTGAGAAGGGGGAGGGGGGGTGTAACAGGGGAGTTATCCCTGTTTAGGAAATGTGTCTCTAATCCAGCAGTGTGGTGGTTAACTGCTGGTAGTCAATTAACCAACACCACCTGGCTGATTAGGTTCCTTAGAAGAAACTCCCTTTGAGACAGGAAGGGAGATTGTTCCTGAGTCTCACAAGTTGTGGGACTGACCATAGGGACAGATGTCTTGAGCCTGCCAGAAGAGAAACTGCACGCTGTTTGCAAGACACAGGGGAAAGCACTTCTGAATCCTGAGAAAAAAAGCAGCAACCCAGGAACAGAGAAGACTTTCCCTCCAACTACAAGAAAACAGATAAGACTTTCCTTTATAAGACTTTGTATCTGCACATATCAAGATATATGTTTGGGCTGGGAGACATGCTAATCTTAAAGGGAGTTGTGGACTGCCTCGGTTTCACTAGACATACTCCCAAGTGAACAGAAGCTTTGTTTGACCCCTTGTTTGGATGATTTTCTTATGTTAAGGAAACAGGCGCAATAAAAGCCTTATTTAATTTCACCTTAACAAGTCTCCCTTGCATACCTCTGCGCACGTCCTCCTACAGCGTGTAAGAGAAAACAGGGGGGGGGGGTCCTCGCAAGGCCGCCAACACGTGGGCGGGGGGTCCCGGTGGAAACTTTAGTCCTGGGCACCAGGAAAGCTGTCTGCGGCCCTGGGATTTCATGTCTCCAGAGCTGTGGCTAAAAAAAAAAAAAAAAAACGCAGCGGTTTCGAAGACAGAGCATGCAGCAACATCGCTGCGGGGCTGGGGGGTTCCATGCTTCCTGATCGGACCCCCCAAGGCGGTAGTCCTACAGGGCAGTGGGCGGTCATGATCGTGGTCCTGCTACATCTATAGGTGCAGGCTGAAAATGCCCCAGTTTTGCATCACAATATCCTTGATAAAAGACCCTTTAGCTTGTAGCATTTTTAAGTTTAGCCGTTTATATTTACTTTTTTTTATTATAAAGAAGATTATAACATTGCTTTAATTCTCCCAGAAAGTTATGGTCTTGGTGTCTACGGGCTAAGTGCTGATTACAAGAGAGGGCGTCTTGCAACAATATATTTAAGTTGTCATAGTTACAGGGTAGACTTGTGAAATAAATTATTGGTTGCAGAGTATCAAAGGCAATGATTTGATTGCCATTGGGATGTCTATATTATTTTAATAATCTTTCTAGGGACACGCACTCCTTGTTATTACATTCCCAGGGACATCAGTAGATGTAATATAAAGAATGTGCTGACGCTGCACTACGGATTTGCACCGGCACCAGTGGCTGCAGACAGCTGTGGGATCTGAACGAGAAGATTAGAATGATCTCTAGAAGCGCCACTGCTCCTTTAATAATATTACAGTTGTAGCATAACTGATTCCAGGGGTCTCACACAAACCACAATCTCCCTGGTCCTTATTATACCCTTGGTTCCCTGGCTATATACTTTTACAAGGCTCAGCATGGTCATGTTAACACTGCTTAGCCAAAACTATAACAAGAACGTCACTACTGCTGGCTATATTATCCTCCTGCGTTGACGGAGCCAAATTACGGTTTAAACCTTTCTCACCTTAAATCATTCTCACTGACTGCCCCACACCTCTGGAATGCCCTTCCCCTCAATACCCGACTAGCACCCCCTCTATCCACCTTCAAGACCCACCTTAAGACACACTTGCTTAAAGAAGCATATAAGTAGCACCGTGGCTAATACTATACACGATACATAAAGCTAGTCCCTCTGCAGACACACTTACCAGAACGCCCTTCCACTGTCTCTGTACGTTCTTCCTACCTACCAATTAGATTGTAAGCTCTTCGGAGCAGGGACTCCTCTTCCTAAATGTTACTTTTATGTCTAAAGCACTTATTCCCATGATCTGTTATTTGTATTATTTGTTATTTATATGATTGTCACCTGTTTTACTGCTGTGAAGCGCTATGTACATTAATGGTGCTATATAAATAAAGACATACATACAGCTAGGACACAGTCACGGTTTTCATTTAGTCAGAACTAAAGAGGTAGTATCTTGATCATATCTTGATTGGGTACTGTGATCATACCCTGGTGTAACGGTGTTTCCCCCACCCAATCGCAGATAGGGGCCATTACAAGGTGTATGGTGCATATACCTGCTGGCAACAGTAGGGCTGAGTCATCCACCGATGGTAGTGGGGACACAGGAACAGGCTTCTTAGGTTCATACCCCACATATCTCCTTAGCAGTGCAGCGCCTCCATCTGCCGTGGACTCCAGGAACTGAAGGTGATTTTCCACTGTAGAACTTATTACCTCTCCCCCCAGTAAGGTCACGCACCAGGCAGGAGATATATTGCAAACAGGAACGGGTTTATTACTACACTCTGCAGTAACAGCTACACGGCAGTCTTCTGCCGGATACAGTCTCAGGTCAGCTTTCATTGAAGATGGTCACTACAGGCCAAGGGCACCCGCAGTCGTCCTAGCTCTTCCCCACCTCCATAGCGGAGGCGCAGGTAGGGTACACACTCACTCTCCCTCAAGGGGAAAAGGAATAGAGTAGGCCCAATATGCAGCCTCTCCAATGTTTGATCTGCCTTCCTCAAGTGAGGGAAGGCACACCTAACCTTAGGGCGGTCCTGCCCATAAGTACAGCCAGGAGGCGGGCACCCTGTTGTCCCAGCTACAACAGGATGTACCATCCTCTGCTGTCACTCAAGTGCAGTACCAAAGTGGAGGGGGAAAGCCCCATACCAACTACTGGCAACCTGATAGTACCAGGGTTTACTGCCAGCCCATTGGGCAAAATAGTAGTCAGGGGGGACCCTGCTACACTGGAATAGCCCGAAGTTCCAGATATATCTATAAAAATGAAAAAAGTTAGGCCATTAAATACAAAATGGCCATTGGCAACTTTCTTGTGGGTATGCCCATCTGGAACAGTGATGTCACTGCAAAGCATTTAACTTCTGCTGACATGGTTCACCAAGAAGGAAGATGATAACAGCCATATTTCCATTTCCCAAGTATCCCTAGGGACTGGATCACAAAACTGAAATATGTCCATGACCAGGATGGTCTCCCTGTTTATAACCGGGGCAGTAATACAAAATAAATTGTGCAGACTGGATTAAAACATTAAATCCTAAAACCCTTGATGGATCTATCCCTGTTAAGGGATACTCCATTTTAGGAAGGAAGGTCAAAGAGAAGAGGAGGGGTGTTATTTTATATTGAAGACTCCTACACTGCTAAATTGCTCCCCAAGCCCATTGTCTTTTAGAATCATAGTTGGTAAAATGGCTTCCCCTTCTCCAAGTCTATTCTTATTGCTGGCATCTACCACACCCCTAAAACCCTACTACAGTCCCTGACTGATACCACTCATTTTCTTTGCACAATTTTCATTCTGAATGGGAAGAGTGAGCTGTTAGTTCTTGGTGATTTCAACCTCAATTGGCTTGACCCTAAAAACAACAACATCCGGACACAATTCAAGACACTAAACATAACCCAACTAATTTCCCAACCCACACGGGCAAATCTAAAATCTGGCTCCTATTCCTTGCTAGAATGGATTCTATCCTCATGTCCCAACAGAATCCAATCCTCTGGTATACTAACGGACATTTTTCAGTGACCAAGCAACAGTCTACTGTGTAAGGAAAATCAAACCACCCAAGTAAAGACCAAAAGTTATACTCACTTGAACATTTAGACACTTTAACCAACAACAATTTCTGGCTGATATTACCAACTGCCCTTGGTACAGAATCAACCTGATACCTGACCCTGATTCTGCACTTATTTATTTCCAAGCAGAGTTCTTAAAACTCAGTGATACCTATGCCCCACTATGCAGTATAAGAGTATAGGGGGAGGTGGGGACCTTCCATGGGTTACAACAGAGTTTATGGCCATTTACCATTTTAGGGATGCCTTGTGGAAAAGTTACAAAGTAACTGGCATTATTAAGGATATTAACTACAGGTGCCTGCGGAATACATGAACATGGCAAACAAGCATAGCAAAAGCCCAAGATTACTCGGCCAATCTTTACCAAATACATCAAATCCAGCAAACTTCTGGAAGGTCATCAACAATATATTCTGGCCTTCTAGCCATCAACAACCATTAAATATAAAAACAAAAAAAAAGTGTGTGTGCTGAGCACGGGCATTTTAAGTAAAACTTCTTTGTCTTTTGTCACTGTTTTGTCATAGAAATTGTATTTGTGATGGTGATGTTTTTAATTAAAAATCAAAACACAATTTCAGTGACAAATGCAAATAAGTTTGACTTAGAACGCGCGTGCTCGGCACACAACTCCTGTTTTAGGTTTTGCACTTCTATGTTTATAGTAACTGTGAATTCCTTGTGTGTCTCTCTGTGTGTGTGTGTGTGTGTGTGTGTTGACTCCAAGTGTGGCTGGGTTGGTGCTGTCGGTGGGTACTGCGCAGGCTCATCAAACCGGCAGCTACTGCGCATGCGCACCAATTCGGTGGCTACAGCGAAGGCGCGCCAAGCCGGCGGCTACTGCACGCGCCATGCTGGCAGCTACTGCAAACACTGGTGCTGCCAACGGCCTCTTCTGCCAGCAGTGATGTCACTTCCGTTACTGTACTTCCGTCACCATGTGGGCGATTTACTGCAAGCGAAATTTTGGTAGGTGCCAGCAAAGAAGTTTCACTTCAAAAGGATGATATTATTCTGACAAATCACACTGACATTGCAAATGCATTCAATGAATACTTTGTGCGGTGTGCAGCACCGGTGGTACAGCACCCCAAACTCACCCCAGCCAACTAGACACCCTCTACAATTCAATATGCTGCTTTGTCCTACAACGTAACTACAACACACATCACTGCGAAATGCTCAAATAACTAGATTGGCTATCCCTTAAGGCCAGACGCAAAATACATTTTTCTGGTCTTGCCTTCAAAGTCTTTCTTGGCAAGCTAACCGGCTGTTTGGACCAACTCCTCAACCCTACCACACTCAGCACTTATCACCTTAGATCTGACTCCAAAAGACTGTTCATGGTCCAAAGGTTCAACAAGGAATCCGACCGCGGCTCCTTCTCTTACCGTGTACTACACGACTTGAACAACCTACCAGAGACTCTCAAAACCGCCTACAGTTTAAGCAATTTACATTTGCATCTTGTCTGCAACTGCTTCATGCAGCCATAATTATATATTATCTCTATGTAAGGATCCGCGCTGTGGGTAAACCCGCTTCCAGCGCCTCCTTGCCTGTTCTCCATGCTGCCCAGGCTCCCTGGTGGCGTCCCTCTCTCCTCGCGGCCTCCTCCACGGCTGCTCCCGCACTTCCGGGTCGCTCGCGTCACCCCTACGGGCGCGCGCGGACCCAGGCTTCAATTTATTGGCGCTTGGCGCCTTACTCTGCCTCCTCTGACGCAGCACACGCATCACACGCTTCCCTGCCCATCAGGTCCGCCCCCCAGGCCATTCTCTCCTATCAGGTCCTTCCCCGGGCCGCTCCTCTGCTCCTCCCCTTGCTCGGATGGGCCCCAGCTTCCCAGATTTTTCTCCCCTATCAGGTCCTCCCTCGGGCCGCACCTCCGTTACTCCCCTTCCCCTGATAGGTCCCAGCACCCTATTTAGTCTCCCCTCGCCATTTTCTCTTTGCTCTGCATAGCTTCTGTACCTTGGTGCTGTCTGCTGTTGCCTGGCCCCTCTTGTCTTTCAGTTCCTGTTCCTGTCCCTGGATATTCTGCTGACCTCCCTGGGATATTGACCTTTGGCTTTGGACTTCGTTTACGCTGCTCTCTGGAGCCCCTTGGATTTGGCTTTGGACTTTCGACCTTGCAGACTTCTACATCCCTTGGACACTGCTTACGGACACTCTACTACGCTGCTCTCTCCACTCCACGACCCAGGCTTACGGACACTCTACTACGCTGCTCTCTCCAACCCACGACCATTGGCTTACAGACTTTACCTTCCCCGCTGGAGTTGGCAAGAACGGTACCCTCTCTAACTTGTTACCTGGACCATCTACGCTATTCCACACTCCGGCTGTGCCCCCGTTTACTGTTAGGTGTGTGGTATTACTCCTTTCCACCTCAGTCCCGGGGTCTCGTCTGGCTTGTGGCTACACTTTCTGGCTACACTCTAACTGTCCATGATACATCTGTAAATTGAATGTATAACCGCTGTTTATTTAATGTAACCATGTATTGTCAACGTAACTCTGTGCCCAGGAAATAATACATTGAGAAGTACCTCTCCTTTTGAAGTATTTCCTGGTAAAGGTATTTATAAATCAATGTATTTATGGTGGATATGTGTGGTTTATTTGATATACAAGGAAAGAGTGATATTTGATCAGACCTTTCTTTTTTTATGTGTAGTAGAAATTAAACTCATGAGTAGAGATGTTCAAACTTACAGAACCAAACTTCGGATCTGCTTGCGATCTTTAAAAACTGCAAAAAAACTGATACACGAACTTGGGTGAAATGTTTGCACAGCTTTACTCATGAGGACATCATTTAATTGGCTGTGCATTGTGTCAGGTACAGAGGGTTTTATGGTGCAAGTAGATATAAAGAGGTAAATGTGTCAAAAGTTAAACAATTCTGGGGCACACATTGCATCACAAAAACAAACTATAGCTTTCAATTAAAAATAATGTCTTTCTCCAGGACAAGTTTTTTTTTTGTCCCATATTTGTCTAAATGTTGCACCAACTTTGTTCTGAAACCCTCAACTGTTTAGGGTCTAGCTACAGTATCATGTTTACGCCATTCTTTCATTTTTTTATTAACTATGGGGGAGATTCACAAAGCGCCAATGCATCTCACCACGATCCTGCGTCAACTACCATTCAAGGTAATAGCAGTTAAAGTGGGATTGCAGTGTGATACCGCACATCAGAGTTTGGCCAATCTTGGCGTGTGTGTAGGTATTTCGGTTTTAGTTTGTAAGAGAAAACACAGCTCACACAGTACATATATTAATGTTAAACTTTAGAATGTCCTAATAAGTTTATAGGGGACATGATCTTATATACAAACACAACAGCAAACCCGATACCAAGAACATTACAATATACTCTGACATTTCCTGAAGTTATCAACGTGCAATCCGCTGTATCACACCGAAATGGGCAATATCATCCAATTAATTTAATGGCAGATATCGCTAATTCAGGTGCTTAACAGCAGATCGTGCTTTGATGACTTTGGGGCATTGTGTTTTCTTCTTGTAGGGGTTGCATGGTTAACTTACTGGCACGTTAATGCTCTTTTAGTTTGGCTCTTCTAAGACACCTACTCAGGATAATCCTGGGTGATTGAATCGCCCTATATTGCTTTTTGTACATGCATATTGTGTTCAGATTCATAAAGTACATCTCTTGTTGCTTGTTGGGTTCGATTTACATTGGAATATGATTTGCTTATCAATATATACAATACATTCCTTGTAGCATTGTAGGGTGACTATTCTTCTGGTGAGACAGAGGGACATATAACTCGGATTAACTAAGCATTGCTGAGGCAAACTGCACTTTTAGCCCAGTTGATTTTAAGGTGCACCAAGGCACCATTTAGTTAAACTGGGCTACAAGGTCTTGTAAACTCCAATGACAAGCATAAAACAGCTGAATGTCACATAAAAATATCCAAAAGCAGAGTATGACTGCTGGGACACTATCCAACATTTTTTTAAGTCACTTCCCCATCCTGGAGAGCAAATCAAAACATCACTTGTGAGCACAGTCATGTCTCAGATAGGTATGCAACCCTGCTTTTCACCCTTATCTCTTAGGCTGATTCTAGCGCGCACGACAAGGAGAGTGGAACCGGCCGACATGGGGAAAGATGAAAAAAAGAGAGAATTTGCGCTGCTACCGCTGCTGAAAATGTAAGTATATGTGTGTATATGTGTGTGTGTATGTACAACATTATTTAAAAAATTATTACAGGATTTATTTATTTGAAAACACACACACACACACACACACACACACACACACACACACACACACACACACACACACACACACACATATATATACTGTATATATATATATATATATATACTGTATATATATATATAAAGCAGAAAATAGCCGTGTTACTCCTGGCTTCAAACACTTAACACCCTACCTTATCTACAGTAAATATCTGGGTTTTTTTCTCTCTCTATACACTGTTTTAGCCATTGATTCCTGTGTAAATCAGTATTGCTTGACCTGAAGAAGAGAGGAGAACTCTCGAAAGCTTGTCCTATGACATAAATTGTTAGTCCAATAAAAAAGGTATCACCTAATACTGAAGAACTCATTTATTCTGCACTATATATATATATATATATATATATATATATATATATATATATATATAATATATATACACACACATACTCACACACACACATACATACAGTCACGCACAGTATACTCACAAAACGTGTGCGGCACATGCACGCGTCTTTGCACAGGCACGCGCGCGCGCAAGGCCGCACACACTATATAACAGCCCTTAGCATACAATGCTTGCACTGCTGCCAGGGATTCTGGGAAATGACATGCAAATGAGCTCACAGTGTCACCTGGAGTAGAATTTAGTCACATACAGTATTTGAATGGAACTGATCTTTTCTCCAGCACAATGAAACCAGCTTTACAGTATAATGAATTACGGCCTTCGTATGGACTATTGTTGCTTTTCTGTCCCACCCAAACCTTTTTTCTGTCCCTAACTTCTTTGTAATCTTGTAACCATCAGCTATGTCAATTCAGGGGGGCGCAAACTTTTTCCCCTGCGCCCCCCTGCCGGCAGTCACCTCACCCCAGCGCCCCCCCCCCTCACCTCGGCTCCAGCATCATGACGTCACGTTGCCATAGCAACATGAGGTCACATGACCTCGCGGCGTCATTTGACGCCGCGTTGCCATGGCGACACGTGTGGAGCCAAGGTAAGTAAAGGTTTACAGAGGCCCTGCAGCTCCCCCCGGCACTTAATTTAAGTGCCTTCGGGAACTGTGCGGCGCCTCTGTAAACCGCGCGCCCCCCGCAGGCAGTCTCGCGCCCCCCATGGGGGTCGCACCCCCCAGTTTGCGCACCGTTGGTTTAGATTATGGTTGACGTTCTCCATGAAAATGAGATACAACGCAGAGATTGCAACAGGGGCCTCAAAGCAGCAATCATAAATTTAGAGAGGGCTCTGAACTACAGAATATGGGTAACGTTTTGGAAAACTTTTAAATATGCTCTCTCTATTAATCTTTCTTTTGATTTAAAAAATAATAATAATCCAATTTAGTATGAAAACGGTACAAAATAAGTGCAATTTAGAGAATATAAAATAATGGGGAATGGGTATCAAGGACATTTTAAGTTGTCTCTGACTCGACTTTTGAATATGATGAGAATCAGGGTAATTATACATCAGCTTCCATGCAATACGTACGAATCCATCCATTGTTAACTGTGTATTTACATATTTATCACTTTGTTGAAAAGGGGCCTAAGAATAAGAGGCATTTTCATCCTATATATCTTGTCATCAATAAATCAATAAGTACTGTATTTACCATCGGTTTTTCTCCCCTTTCATCATCTAAAAATGTGGCGGTTGTCAAAAGAACAGGTTAGGGGAGAATTAAACAAGATACTTTGGATAAGGGGACGTATATTTCAGTATAATTTTTTTGCTTTTTCCTTAGTCAAAGCTGTTCTCACCTCCTTGGCTAATAAACGTGGGTTAGCAAGCACCTATATGCAACACAGATGCGAGCAAAACAATTACATTTTTCCATTGATAGTCACCCAATTGCAATATTGTACCTATTAAAAAATATATATATATATTATACACATTAATATGATCGTTTACAGGGCACTAAAGTACTTCAGCTTGTGTGCAATACTGCAAAAGAACGGGAGGAAGGCCTTTCAATATGTTAAACCATTTTGAGTCTACTGCTCAGGATATTACTAAGCAGGCACATAGGCCTGGCTTGTATAAAACATTGCAATCCTTTGTAAGAAGCCACCACAATGAATTAGGTCATTGTTTGCCTTTGTGCCTGTGCTTTGCAGCAGTTTGCAGCATTAGTCAGGTTTATGGCATGTGTTAATGTCAATCAAACTAACATGATGAAGCCCTTTGTGGCAGAAACGTTGTTTGTTCTTTACGTCAAATAAACACTATTTTGTATTGAAAATACAAGCCTGGAGTGGCTGGAGATTTTTCCAACAATATTAATCAATTTGACACCAAAGTATGAGAGTTATTGATAAGAGCTTCCATGAAATAAGTGCTGCAGAATCAGCAGGAAAAAAAACATACGGTAGTCGAACATCTGTGCCATATACAAGAAGCTAATACTTCTACATATTGGTATGACTGTATTTTCTCTTTGCTATTAGCACACATTTTAATACGCATCATGTACTAACCACTAATTTGATTAAGTTAAAAACGACATGACTATTTCCAGCTTTTATATTTTAAAAGCCAAAACGTATATGGCCCAACATGAACCCTATGGACTTATGTAACTATACGTCACTAAGCCATATTAGAAGGGAAATAACCTATTTAAACATTTTAGAATATGAATTCCATTCTAAACACACACATATATATTATTTGCTGATTATAAAATAATGTAACACATGTGGAACAAACAAGTTAATACAGCACTTGTTAGTTTCACTCCTTGTTATATCATGGCAAATATATTGCTATGAAAAACATTTCACAAAGAGAACATTGCAATACATGTCTGTCCTTACAAACAACAACATATCATGTAATCCCGTCTAATTTCTCATTAAGTTAACTAGAAAACAAACGTAGATAAAGAAACAATTGTTAATGCAGCAAAGATACTTAATTCATCATTACAGTAGCATAATACTGTAGTGTCATTTAGTTTGTTACGTCCTTTACCAATAGTAATAACTAAGAAAATAAAATAATATAACTATAAAAAGACGTTTCCACTGAAATGGCAATTGCCTCCAGGATCCCCTTGTTTTAAAAACGTTATTAAAAATAAGTCATATTTGCCACTTATAACAGGGAAATAGAGGGGAAGAGAAAACGGCACCTCCATGTTTGCGAAAAGTACACATGTAGTAGCAAAGGAGGGAGAGGGAGTAGGTGGTATGATACCTTTCATTGGACCAACAAGGAGTTGAAATGTTACAAGATAAAGTACCCAGTGAGTAACAAGCCATGTCTTTCTATACACACAGTTGCTACTTAGAATAAATGGCATACCTTTTGTGATCCAGACGAAGAGCCCTTGAGCGATGTGCGTTTGAAGGACCCACTCATTCTTCTTAAGGAACCTGTGAACTTCCCTCCTCTAGCTCCAGTAGCTCTTTTAACCCCTTGTCCCTTCCCCTCCATGTTTAACCTAGCATCAAGCCATTGAGGGTAACTTCAGTTTCATTCACACAGTCTAAGCTGCGGTTCACTGGAGCGCCAGCTCAGCCGGCTGGAAGCATGGAAAGAAGCGCAGGGAAGTGGACATCACATCTATGTATAAATGTAAAAGTCCCCGAATATAAGAGCTCTCGTAGACATAGCTGGGAGGTAATAAACTACCATGAGGCAGGAGCAAAACCAAGCAACACATGGGTACAGGCTGTTACTCCCCACCCCCCCACGCTACAGCCTCTATAATCAGGCTTAATGCACGCAGCTCCAGCAAGCTATGGTTTTTAATGGATGGAGATTTAATAAATGATGATTGAAGGTAAATCTACTTTATGAAGCTTCATCCCAAAAAGTTGTTTTTTTTTCCCCCCCCAGAAGACAAACATGGGTCAGTTAGATGGAAATAATGCTGGTATCACTGGAGCAGATGGTCTTCAGGCCAGAAGCTAGGAGCCTGCACAGTGACCTGTTACCAGCAGCTTGTGAAGGGAAAGTGTCTACAGCAGATCTACTGATAAAGACAAGATGTGTATCACGCACTTAGATTGTAAGCTCCTTCGGGCAGGGGCTCCTTTTCATATTGTTTTATGTCAGAAGTGTTTATTCCCATTGTGTTATAATATGTCATGTGTGCTGTAAAGCGCAATGTACCTGGATGGAGCTATATAAATAAAGATATACATAAATACTTTCAAACAAGGGAGCTCTTCGTTTAATGCCGAGTGATAGAGATATGCATATATTATAACAGCAATATATCATATACTACGACATGAGTATGCAGCACTGTGTAGGCACAAGAAACCCCCATTGTTCAGAGGTTCATTCTTACTTAAAAGTGCAATCTTACGCAGTAGGACAAAAAACAATATACTGTAAACAATGTAACAATCTAAGGCTGAGTCCATGGTGCGTGATGCAGGTGCCGGACCGCTTGTCAGCCGAGCGATCTGTGGACTACAGATCCTCCCGATGGGGAGGCATGTCGGAGGCGTGGCCCATGATGTCACGGAGCTGGTTCGCCCTCATTGGGCGAACCGCTCACGTAACCCGGCCATCGCGAGACAAAATAAAAAACGTTGTCTTGTGAAAAACCAGCTGCGCCATCGCTCATGTCCGCACTCTGGACGTTCACATACACTGTGATGTGTTTGATCACGCCGCACGCGCGGTCACATGATAAGCATGGACGCGGCCTACGGCCCAGATCCACAAAGCTCCGTTAAACCAGCAAAACGTGACAAATCCTACATATTTTTTTAAATAAACCAGTTCTGTAGTATTAGATAATACCGTTTGTATTTTTTCTTTTTTTAACTCCTAATGCCATTTTTAATTGTTTTTTTGAATGCACTGATCAGGAGCACCGAACGGTTGCCAGTTTAGGAGTAAATGTAGAATTATACATTGTCTAATAATCTATTCCTGGTTTGGTTTGAAATGTCTCCAAGATTAGTGTCGCAGGGGCAAGGAATGACAGGGCCGTTGAGAGGTAAAGAAGGAAAATAAATAAGGCAATGGATAGGTGCTGGGTGGATTATGGATTTGGCACAAAGATATGGAGAGCAGTTTGGCAGGTTTGTTCAGGGGAGATGGGGGGCATCACTTGGATATTGGGTGTTTTATCTTCAATCTAAGTTTGCAGGGCAGTTTGGAAAGGGCGGTTTTGTTGGCAGCGGCAAGGCCACTTTAAGGCAGTTAAATGCCCTTACTCATGGCGGGGTGGTGTTATGTTTGTTACGAGGACCATGCCGGTTTGGCTCTTTAGTGGAGGTTGGTGAACCACTTCTGGTGTAGTGTAGTAATGGGGGAGGTGGTGTCATACGAGGCTAATATGGTAGGTATGGGAGTGACCTCTCAAATAATGTGTATGTTACAGTGTGATCAGGCTCGTGGTGGCGATTTGGGGTTCAAGAGAAAACGGGTAGTATCCTGTGGGCTTTTGGTGTGTGGTGTTCAGAGAAAACAGGCAGGTCCCTGGGGAAGTCAAATGTTAAGTGATGTATTGGTTGTTATGTCCTATTTAATAAATGCAGTGACAATTTATATCCAGTAATTCTGGTGTCAATGTGTTTGTTCAAGGTTCGGAAGAGGGGACAAAATCCAAGACTGGGCAAGTCATGTTCATTTGATAATAAATGCCCAGTATTGTGATCATATTTTGATAAAGCAGCATTCCCCCATACTCTTTATTAAACTTGAATCATCTTTCTTTCATAAACAGATCATGGGGATCCTCCAGAGGTAAACCACACCCTTCTCAATTCCAGAAAAATGTGCCTTTACATTTGCTGCTTATCATTTCCTCTTGGGAAATCAATATAGCCACCAGATCAGCCTTACTCCCGTGAGCCAATAAGAAGTTGCAATGTAATTAGGGCATAACATTGCAGCTTCCCATTGGATGGCCCCAGAAGCCATATTGATTTTTTTTGCAGCTGGTGCAATTTCTCCATTCAGATACAACAATATAAATCTAATTTTTCGGCTGGATTGCTGCTTTAAATAATGTGTCCGTGGAAAGGGAGTGGTTCAGTGATTAGACACTGACTGGCACCGAGAGTTTGAAGCAGGGGACCCTGGTTCAATTTCTGGTGTTGGCTCCTTGTGACCTTGGGCAAGTCACTTTATCTCCCTGGGCCTCAGGCACCAAAAACATAGATTGTAAGATCCACGGGGCAGGGACCTGTGCCTGCAAAATGTCTCTGTAAAGCGCTACGTAAAACTAGCAGTGCTATACAAGGACATGGTATTATTATTATGTTCGAAAGACTGGCCCTGTGTATTTTAAAAGTAGCCCTTCATTGTGACGTTGATTACTTATTTTTTTTCCTATTAAAGGGATGGTAACGTTTTCATCATAACCTGTTTCTTTATATAGCAAAACAGAATTAGGTGAGCTCATGCCTACCCCTACTACAGAATTGATCAATAGCACTATATAATTGTCAACACCTTATGGAGTATGGTGCTAGGGAAAGGGAATTGGCCATACATTTATGGAAAAGGAAAGCACATACAAAAATGCAGGAGGAGTGCAGGGTTTTTGTATTTGTTTTCCATAAATGTTTATTTATATGACAGGATAAGATTAAGACCCTCGGGGGCCCCAAAGCACGTGACTTTGGGGGCCCTTTCTCGTAGTTTTAAAACATATACATACAATAACCCTCCCCCAATACATACAGTGACCCCTCATCCAATACATATACATACAATAACCCCCACCCCCAATACATACAGTGACCCCTCATCCAATACATATACATACAATAACCCCCAATACATACAATGACCCCCACCCACAAAACATACAATGACCCTGTAACAGGGGAGTTATCCCTGTTCAAGTAATGTGCCTCTAATCCAGCAGTGTGGTGGTTAACTGCTGGTAGTCAATTAACAAACACCACCTGCCTGATTAGATTGCTTAGAAAAGCCTGTCTTTTGAGACAGGAAGTGAGACTCCTTAGCTCACACCTGAGCTGAACTTGGAGACACTTGTCTTGAGCCCTGCCAGAAGAAACAGCAGAGCTGCTTTCAAGACACAGGGGAAACTTCTAAACCTGAATGCTGACACACCCTGGGGAAAAGGGAGCTGAACCAGGGACAGAGAAGATTTTCCCTCCAAACCACAAGGAACAGATAAGACTTTCATTTATGAGACTTTCTATATCTGCTTATTTCATGCTATACGTTTGGGACTGGGAGACATGCTTATCTAAGGGAGTTGTGAACCGCATAGTATTTCACTAGAAATACTCCCAAGTGAATAGAAGCTTTGTTTACCCCTTGTTTGGATGGTTTCCTGATGTTAAGGAAAAGGCGCAATAAAAGGCTTATTTAATTTCACTATAACCAGACTCCCTTGCATACCTCTGTGAGCGTCCGCCTACAGACCCCTCCCCAAAACATATACAGCACATACAATAACCGTGTCCCTCCCCCAATTCATATACATACAATAACCCTCCCTCAATACATACAGTGACCCCTCATCCAATACATATACATACAATAACCCCCAATACATACAATGACCCCCTCCCCAAAACATATACAGCACATACAATAACCGTGTCCCGTCCCAATACATATACATACAATGACCCCCACCCTTAACTTCCTCGTTTTGGAGACTGCTGGACTGTAGAGTGCTGTGCAACGCCGATCCCGCTGGCTGCAGGCAGATGCAACTTCCGGTGCGCGCGGGGGTGGCACGTATGTGCAGCTCAACTTCTCAACTAGGCCAGACACGCTACAATGGGGGAGAATCCGGGTCAGGAGAGGCCGGGCAGGACAGCTGTACCGGCCCTCTCTCCCCACCCCGTCGGCGTCCCTGCCAGGCAGCAGTGTGGCATGACAGGATACAGAACAGTGCCTGAGATGACTGTAGCTTGTAAGTAACACACACAATTGTAATAAAATCTATACAATTAACTTTGCACTTGCACAGTGTCTCTGATCTTAATCACTGGTTACTGTCTTGACTATTAGCAATTATATTCCTTCTGCACTGGGGAAAATACAACTTCATATGGTATTATGTCAAGCTCAGCACTGCATGAAACTTTACGGTTTTAAAGTACACTCAAAATAAAAGCAGTTTTTCAGTGATTGATATATTTAAAGCTGCAGTTCAGTCAATATCCTGCATGTGTGGTTTTTTTAATAAATCAGTTCTGTAGTAAGAAAAAATACTTTTAGCATTTTCTGTTTTTAAAAAAACAACTTTGAAAGACCAATTTTCTTGTATTCTATTTTAACAGCCATTTGCTAAGGCACTGCCCCTTCATGTCCTGTCACAAGCCCTGGCACACCCCTTTGTCAGCCCTGCCCTCCCTCTAGCACATGTCAGTGCAGGATTGCTCATGAATATTCATGAGCTTCCACTAACAGACAAGCAGAATATAAACAGATCCCTTCACTAATTATGTCCCCAAATTTCAACCTATCAATACATGGAGAACGAATTGACCGGCAGCTATACAGTTCTTTAGGTAATTAGAGATTGCACACATGAAACTATTGAAGTAAAAAAATAAATGTAAAAAAAAAAAAGACTGAACTGCAGCTTTAATTGAAAACACTGATCCAGATCAAACTTTGTATTTATTGTAGATTTATATCATTGTTCCAAAATGCAGCACCACGAAAGGCTTATTATAAAATTAAATATATACAGCATATGTATATGTACACACACACACACACACACACACACACACACACACACACACACACACACACACACACACACACACACACACACACACACACACACACACACACACACAGAGTATAACATCCTAATGAGAAGAAAGACAGAAGAAAACATAAAAGGAGCAATCCAGGCTATTTTTTCTTTTCATTTTTGAATACAGGTTTGAAGCAGGGGGTCTCCGGAGCTGAGCTCCATAAATAAAGGACCCCCTGCTTCTAGAGATACTTACCTCCAAAGGCGGTGCCGGTATCTCTGCAGTTTTCTGCCGTTTAAAGCTCCCTCGTGACATGGGCCAATAGGAAGCCGCAGCAGGTGACATTGCGGCTTCCTATTGGCCCACAGGGCTCGGGAGCTTTGAAAAGCGCCATAGCATGAACCATGGAGTAGCTACCGGCACCCACTACCGAGGTAAGTACCTCCGAAAGCAGATCCCCTGAGCTGAAATTAACTGGGTTCAGCTCCGAAAACCCCCATGCTTCAATCTTGTATTTAAAAAAAATGAATAAAAAACATTTTTATTGAGTTTTCCAGCATAAGATAAAAAAAGGCAAATTAAAAGGCAAAAAACCCCCAATGTTTACATACAGAACACAAACAAAATAACAGTGATAAACAATACCGACACGGGAATTTGCAGCTGTCCATATTCTATATGCATAGATGTCCAAAGACAGTTTGGTTGGGCCAAGTTTATTGATAACAAAAGAGGGAACCCCCGCAACTGTCTAAATGTAAATGTGTCGGTGCTCCCTAGGTAAGTGCATATAACAACAGACCGGAGAGAAAGAACCTAGTAAGGGCACTCTAAACACATAGGTGGTATGATGAACACTTTAAAACATACACTTTATTCAAATAATTTAAAATAATGGGTGATAAAATAAGAATTAAACGTTTAGATCCTTCATATGAACACTGAATGTGGTGTTCTGGATCAATGAATGCTGACTGCAAATATCCTCTATTAATGTATGTTGCAGTTTGGACCAGTGAGTATGGTGAGTCACATTATGGATTGTTTATACTGGCACATACTCTTACAACAGACTTTATACCTACCTGATCTGAGTCAGCCCTACCGTTGTTACTATGTATGTGAGCCTAGTATGTTATACCCACATTGTGGTTAGGGACTTATTGTTTTGCTCCCTACACTGGCGACACACTTTATTCGAGCTCGGCTAGTCCCACGAATTCGGGTATACTCGGGTGTATTGAGGTTTGTGACTGTTTTCTGCCCGAGTACATTGCGTTATTTTCCAGGCAAGGATTGAAGCATTTTATTCCCGCTGGCTGCAATACTGCACAGTATATATATATATACTGCATTACAATTCATGAATTTATGCCATCTGGTAGACACGCAAAGCATTGCAGCCTATTAAATCCTAATCATTATCATTTAACAGACCAGCCGCCCATCATCCAGGCATGAACCATGGCTGGGAAGGCAAACGCAACGGGGCTTGTCTGAGGTGAGGAGCGGCGCATTCCAGGTATCTGCCAGGTACATACTGGGTATTTGCTCGAATAAAGTGTGTCGCAGCAGTAGACTCATAATCACTTCTCCTAGGGTTATATTCATAGCCAGTGATATTGAGCTGATTATATACAACCCCTATGTTCTATTATCTATCTACAGTGTTCCTAGCTCTGTACTAGCTATATTATTAGCCAGGATCCCATTCATTCCGCCAGTCACACTACCTCACTGTTTTTGGCAGACCTGGCTAGGGTTCCTTATGTATGCTAGAGTGCTGTATATTCTGCGTATTAGGGATTGTTTATACTGGCACATACTGTTACAGCAGCGACATTTAGGGTGCTTTGGTTCATTTGGACAGTGACTCACCATGCTCACTGGTCCAAACTGCAACATACATTAATAGAGGATATTTGCAGTCAGCATTCATTGATCCAGAACACCACATTCAGTGTTCATATGAAGGATCTAAACGTTTAATTCTTATTTTATCACCCATTATTTTAAATTATTTGAATAAAGTGTATGTTTTAAAGTGTTCACCATACCACCTATGTGTTTAGAGTGCCCTTACTAGGTTCTTTCTCTCCGGTCTCAAGTTTATCGATACAATATATCCGGGATCACCCAGAGATATAACAACAAATATTAAAATATTCAAAAATAACAGGGGGGGGAGGAGGAGAGAGGCCACTATCCATCCCATTCCCATGGATTGCCTCTTTAAAGGAATGGTCAGCAACGAGTACGAGTATTCTTCTGCATTCCGAGGGGTATCAAAAGACCAAGACGATGACCAACGAAAGCTGGGAGGATTAAATTAGGACATTTGTTGGAGCAACATGGAGCAGAGAGGATTGAAAATGGAGCACTTGGAAAATCATTGGGGAGGCCACCATCCAGCAGTGGATCAACAAGGGCTGAAGATGATGACAGATATACAGACACATATTTATGTAGATATATTTTACCTGCCTGTTCTCAATCTCCACGGTACCCTAAAGTGGTAGACATTGTTCTGATAACTTTCTACAAAATTTAATATAATGTTTGCAAAACCTAATTTTACATATTTAAACCTTTTTATTTAATGATTCGCCATCTCACTGATGATTAAAGTGTTATGCAAGTTTGACAACAACAAAAATAGACCCAGAATGACTGAACAATAGGATCCAAGCTTTGCTCACAAAATCACAAGACACTGGAAAATAGGGTTTAACATAGAGACCCCGATGAAGCACAATATGTCTAGAACCGCCCTGTACTAGACATAACATTTCACATCACTCATGGTCTTATGCTTATCCAAGTACCAACTTGTCCTTATGTGACCAATACAGTAAACTGTTTTGTAACTTGAAATTTTGCATATCAATAGCACCACCTACTGGAAGTTGTAGATAATGCAAAAGGACTGGCTGAAAAAAACAAGAGTTGGTGTTTTACGTTTTCAATCCTATCTAGCCATATACAGTGGGGATTCTATTAACACCTTCACTGCTGGAAGGTCAATTATTATTTTTAAAATAATTTTATATATGTTTACTAGCTTTGGGAATTGAGGCCCAAAAGCATTTGAACAAATTCACAAAAATATACGGCAATGCTAACGTACTTTACTTTTATGAGCACCTTCACATCTCAGAGGTCACTAAGCCTCCCTTACCCCATAGTCACATAGCATACTTCCACTGCGGCCCGGGATTCTGGGTAATGACATGCAAATGAGCACTCATTGGTGCAGATCCACGGAGCTCCGTTAGATCAGGAATCATAACATGACGTTAAGTTATAACAGGAACGGACGTTGTGCTCCCTGAGGTGAACGCATAACCTAAAAGCTAATTACATGCAAAAACACAGCCAGTTCTCATTAGCATAGGCTGAACATCACCTTGTTACAGCATAACGTTGTGTTATCTTCCAGTAACATGATGTGAAATACATCTCAGCGTAACTCAGAACCAGACCCTGAAATAGGGCTTGTGCTGAAGTGCAAAGAAGGAGAATAGGAGGGGGGAATAATGCTGGGGATAACGCTATCCTAGGGAACTGAAGCCTAACTGTGGTGCTACACCCATCCACACCCTATAAAAGGCATTTTTCAGGGTCTGGATTTGAGGAACGCCAAGTTTAGGTATGACCTAAGTAACATAACGTTACGTCCTCACGTCAACCTTAACAGACCTCTGCGAATATGCAATGTTATTATAACGCCATATATGCATCTCATTATTATTATTATTATTATTATCATTCATTTATAAAGCACCAGCATATTCCGCAGCTTGGTACAATGGGGGTACACAGTGATACAAATGACATACCAGGTAAGGACAAACAAGGGCAGACAGATACAAAAGATTATCACTAACGGCCATTATAGTTAACGCAATGCTCTTTACAGCAGAAAGCATGACAACGTTATGTTATTTACCCCTTTGCCACTCTTCTAAGTTCTATTAATGTCACATTAGAGTGATATTCTGTATTTTCGTGGAATGGGCCGCTCAGGCTGTTTTGGACGAAATGCCCCATGGACTTCAGCGGATATAGAATAAGCCCCTAAGTGAGTTACCAGAGCTTTGTGGATCCCTTTAAGCTTATGCCTGATGTTTTAAACAGCTTTTGAAGCAAAATCTGGGATAAAGAAGTGCATGGCCAGAAAACCTACTCATAGACAGCTGTTTCTGTGAACTTTTAGAACGATTTGTACAATGTTCATGGTGTAAAGAAATATGTGGTTGTTCATTAAACAGATACACTGTAGTGGAACTGTACATTTAGAAATTATAAGTGGTGGTGACTATTGGTTTGTAGTACCATCACTGTCTGGGCACATGATTGTGTTTTTTCCCTGTCTTCAGGCTGCCAGCACTCCTCAGCCTAGCTGTTGCAACAATGTTGTGATCCCTTGTGGGTTTCTTGGCTTCAGCCAGTTGCCTTGGCAACCCCCCTGCCTTTTACAAAGATGGACTGCTCCCCCTCCCCTTGCCAGGTGGTATTGTCCCAGTTAATTCCCCATCAGCCCAGACCAGCATGCTGTCTTTTAGTACCAGCAGCCATCTTGAGCAGACATCTCTCCTTTCCTGGTAAAGTTACTGATTTGTACCTATCCCTGTCTTGCATTTAGCCCACTTCCCTCACAGCTCCCCTTCCCCTCCATTGCTCCCACGTCCCAGTGTTCCCTCAGTACTTTCCCCCCTTTTTATTCGTATGTTGTTGCCCCAAATAAACACCAGCAAGAAAAAAGGTTCCCTTGCTTGATATGTGGGACTGTGTTTGCCTGCCTGTCCCTATCAGGGTGTGCTTGGGCCAGAACAGTAAAAATCAACTCTACAGGAGACAGGCTGAGACAGCTATACAGAGCAAGTAGCTCTACACAGCGATACAGAGCCTACAGCTTTAAAAACAGTTTCACAGACATAGAAGATGCAGCACTGCTTCACAGATCCGTGCATTATACACAACACTGTCACTCTCCTATCCTGCCTGAGTTTGCAGCTCTGCACAGCTACACAGTGAGGTACAGCCATCACACTTACCCCTGCGCTACCTCCCCACGGCTAGAGCTGCCAAGGGCCATGACACCAGACATCCACCAGGACACGGGTCAGAGCCACGGACACCTGTAAGAACAGCTATTTCTACACTGATCGCTGCAGGACACCGACCGGCACCATCTGAGACACTCGTCCATCGCTGACGCAGGTAACAGACCGCACGCCACATGCACTGGCTAAAGGCCTACATATACCTGCAGCATGGCAGAACTCAGACCCTCACCAGACACCATGCATGAGAGTGACCACTCAGGTGCTAAGGCCGCTACACAACTGCAACAGACGCAAGAAGGCGCCAGGCCTAAGCGGACAGTTACTCTTACACAAAAGGCCCGCAAAAAGTATGAAACTGTAAGGAATCGGGGAGCGCGTCCCCAGTGGCACACTCCCTCCTTATCTGATGCCTTGCACAACCCCGCTGTCCTTACAGCGCGCGCGCGCTCAAGCAGGAGCTTTGTGGATGTCGCAAAGTCTGGCTCCGCCCCCTGCTTGCAGCACGCATCAGCGTCGCAAGGCGCGCACACGTGACGCGTGTGCACTACTTCCCTGCTGCGCATCAACTACCTTCATCACGCCCACCTGTCTCCTGCATCACTCCACATATCCTTGCCTCCGCTGAGGCCGCACCTCCACTCCGCCCCTCCCAGCTTCATCCTAGGTACACCAACCGCACCCAGTGCAAGCAACCTAAAGAATTAAAGACCGGTGACAAGATATGGTAGCACCAGAAAGCCTATCTTGGTCCACAGGACAGATGTGTCTTCTAAATCATCTTCACGTCCCAATCATTCTACCGCTCCATGCTGGGAGACAGGGGACCCAAACAGGGAATGCCCCATACAAAAGAAGACACACCCACTTAACAGGTGTTTTGGTTTTAGGATGAAGCCCATAGAGGCAAGAACCTACTCAGAGAATTTGGAGTTTGCTTCAGGTGCTGCGCTTCCATAACACATCTATTCAAAGACTGTAAAGAAGCCATCAAATGTACAGTGTGCAACAGTAACAAGCACGTAACATCTCTATATCCAGAGGCGCTGACACTTCACTCAACAACCCTTCCTCCATGGCAAAGCATGGCGGGGAGGAAGGAGAAGAGAAGTCAACATCTGTCACATCCCAGTGCACTGAGGTTTGCGAAGAAGGACGTGACCAAAGGTGCTGCTCCAAAATATGCCTTGTTGCAGTATACCCCAAGGGACAACCTGAAAGGGCTATTAGGATGTACGCAATCATCGATTATCAAAGCAACAGATCATTAGTGAAGTCAGAGTTCTTTAGCTTGTTCAACACACAAGACAATGCCTCACCCCACACTCAGAACATGCGCAGGACTGACTGAGACAACAGGGAGGAGAGCAAATGGCTATACCATACATTCCGTGGATAGCAGAGTAAAGATACCGCTCCCTACAGTCACAGAGTGCAATCACATGGCGGAGATTCCCACACACACGTGGCACATCATCACCCATTCCCTTAGGGGAATGGCTGACCGCATCCCGCCAAAAGAACAAGATGCCAAGATTTTGCTACTGCTCGGTAGGGACTTGCATTTAGCCCACTTCCCTCACAGCTTCCCTTCCCCTCCATTGCTCTCATGTCCCAGTGGTCCCTCAGTACTTTTTCCCCCTTTTTATTTGTATGTTGTTGCCCCAAATAAACACTTCAGCAAGTAAGAACGTCCCATTGCTTGATATATGGGATTGATTTAACCTGCCTGTCCCTACGCATCTATCAGGGTGTGCTTGGACCAGAACAATCACACAGTAACCACTTTCCAAATGAGGGTGATGGAAACGTATTTAGTTTCAATGCATATTTGTTATATAGACTGGGCAAATTGTATCGTAACAGAAAAAAGGTAGAAAAATTACAGCAGGAAATTAAGAAATTAAGATTATTGATCCAGACCCCTTCATAACACAGTGCTGTTACAGGGAAGATCTGCTCTATCATTTTCTTCTAATAAAATTGCTCTTGTCGGAACATAAAATAATAAAAAATGCCCAAAACATCTAGTTTTGGACCACAAGTGTTTTCCATGGTTTATTCCCCCAGGTTCCCAAAAACCATGACCCACAACTTCTTGGGAAAAATAAACCACAGCTTTATTAGAAACAAGTCAAACATATTAAACAAACTATTAAAAGAGCCTAGGGTCCCAGCCAGCTTCCTCCGTCATCATGTACACAAGAGCCCGAGGGATACCCTTGACTCTTACCCACATCGCCACTAGATGCCCAAGCCACATGTCCCATAGTTACATATACATGGAAGGACACTATCATTCCGAACGCCCAAGCTATGCATGACACTGCCTTCCCCATCAATTCCAATTAGGTAGTCCAAACACATCTCATTTAAAGGAGTCAATACTGACCGAGTCTCCCCACCCCACCCTCCCCCCCACTACATCACAGCATAAAATCCATTCAAAGCTGCGACAATTATATTTACAATACCCAACTCGCCCAACATCCTTACCCCAATGCAATCAGTGTATGAGTGGAGGGTGAGCGGGAATGTCTCTGGTGGTGGGTCAGAAGGAGGAAAAGGTAAGATCCCCATGCTTTCCTCCTTAAACAACCTTCTGATCCCCCACCCATTATCCTCACCTCACAGCCCCCAGGGGAGGGGTCTCTCTACACAAATCATAACACCCCTCCTCCTACTGGTCCAGGGCTCCCTGGACTAATGCAGTGTATAGAACCCTTACTTGTAAGAGTAATCAAGGCCTGGAAATGCTGCCCACTGAACAGTTATTGCTGTCTCTTCCCTGGCTTTTTAACAGTAACAAAAACAGTGTAATGTTAAAGATGCTGAAACTGCACAATGAGCTGCACCAATGTCAGTAATTCAAGACAATCTAAATATTTATGGAAGTACACGGTGGGATTCTTGTCTTGTGTCTGTGCCAAATGTGTGTTTCTTCAACCAATGAAGTTTGGCATTGTGGGTCAAACACTACTCATTTGTTTCATTGAGAAACATTCTGAGTACAGCACGTGATCCCTCTACAATAATGTATCTTTCAGAGCATTAAATACGAGGTGCGTCAGAGGATGAGAAGCAGGACCCACGTAAATCAAATCCCAGTGGGTGCTGATTTAGTGAAATGTAAATGTAAACAGATCTAACATTGGACTGCAGCCAAATAGACTTGTGTGTGTAAAGAATAAAAGCCTATGCAATATAGTGGTTCTGTGCCTCATTTCAGTATAAAGTGATCCATACCTGTTTTGGTAGCTACTGTACATATTTATTACAGTGCAAGAGCACAAAGGGAGGAATATACAGTATTGCTCTGTAATTTAAAAATGAACATAATATGGGTATACACATATTGACCGTATGTATATATGCTGCATAAACATTATTTAATATACACACAGGTGGTCTCCAATGGGATGTGACCTGGCTCCAGGATACTAAAGATGAGTCTGAGTAATTAACAATGGACTTTATATTGCATATCGCGTATTCAAATGTTTCCATAGCTAAACATAATCTTGTTGTCAAATTAACTTTACTTTTATCTGTAGACTTACATTTTGCATCAGGCCTCTTAAACGTCTATATTTCGGTAATTAATGTAAGCAGCCATGTACGATCATGCAATACAGGGGGCAACGCATTCGGTTTCACACAAAAACATTTATGAGACTCTATGTATGAGAACATCTGCATGATACGTACAGACATGATGGGGCATAGTTATTAAAGCAGCATCGTTGGAACTAGCGGGTCCCTAGGATCTGAACAGCATTATCTTCCACTCTGGGGTCTCCCCAGTTCCCAATATACTTACCGGAGAAGTTACCGGTCTCTGCACCTCCAGCGGAAACAAAGAGGAACCAGGAATTCACAAGGAGCTGACACCGGAAAGTGAATCAGATTCCCCTGATTCACAATCAGTGTCAGTGTTTACAGAATCAGTGTCAGTGTTTACAGAGTCAGTGTCAGTGTTTACAGAATCAGTGTCAGTGTTTACAGAATCAGTGTCAGTGTTTACAGAGTCAGTGTCAGTGTTTACAGAGTCAGTGTCAGTGTTTACAGAGTCAGTGTCAGTGTTTACAGAGTCAGTGTTTACAGAGTCAGTGTCATTGTTTACAGAGTCAGTGTCAGAGTCCCTCTCTCTCTCACTCACATTTTTAGCAGATTGGAATGGCCGTCCTTCCTTTGGTTTTTGTATTACTTTTTGGACGTTTTGTACCCTAGTATATACAGTATTTATTACTGCTGTTTGACATTAACATTTCTGTCCCCCCTGCGACCTTTCTCAAGACTGACTATACAACCCCCATCTGGCCCTTAATATACCTCAGTGTCTGAAAAAGGGGCACCCATCAAGTACCTCCCCCCTAGTGCAATGACATCAATCCTATACGCACCATCTATACCAGGAGCGGCATATAAGCTATACTACCAATAACCATAAAGTGCAAAGCAGTATATTAAAACTAAAAACAAGCTTCCCAGGCGAGTTGTAAATGTAGCACTAATAATACACTCACAAGGAAACCTTAATCCCGATAAGCCTACTTGTGTTATAGTTGGAACAATGCTATATCCATACATTTTCATGAAAAGACCTTGAAGATTGCAAGAACGGCCTATCTGTAATACTGTATACAGTAATTATTTTTAAACTCAACTTAATGTTACCATCAATATCTATAGTTGATACAATCTGCAAGTCACTTCCACTATCCTGCTTATAACAATGAAACACAAGAAGTGGCAGCAATGTAATATCAGCACCCAGCGCTATGATACTCCCTATTAGTCCATATATGGTGGCTGACGTCATCTGCCAAGTCCATAAAAGGACACCTTTGTCATTGAGACGTACAGTATGGTATACTTGGCTGGTCCCTTCCAAGGTGTTCTTCCCAAATAAGGATAATAACCTCACAGAGAAGGACTCCAATCAACTCTATGGTCTCTGGAGATAGCAGTAGTGCCTCTCAAGGAAAGAAACACTTAATATTATATTCCGCAACACTGCCCGCCCATTATAATTTGTAGCACATTTGCAGAGACATCTCGCTCCTCTACACTGCACATAGTGTGGTGTGTGTGTGTGTGTGTGTGTGTGTGTGTGTGTGTGTGTATGTATGTATATATATATATATATATATATAGTCAAAATGGAATTGGGCACTCATTAGCAACAAAAAAAATGAGTACAGTGTATGCACATATAAAGAACAACCATACAACCATATATAGATCACCCAGGCAGGAGCCTTGGTTAAAGGATACAACACACGGAGTATCTTGAAAAAGCGGTTTGTATTGTGGTCCAGAAATTATACCAACGTTTCGGTCTGTTGTGGGACCAACCCTGATGAAGTTCCCACAGCGGACTTAAACTGTGGTATAATTTCTGGACCACAATACAAGTCCCTTTATTCAAGATACTCCATGTGCTGTGTCTTTTATCCAAGTTTCCTGCGTGGGTGATATATATATAATATATATATATATATATATATATATATATATACACACACACATACACGGTGTATGGTTGTACCCTTAACAGGGCTTGACAGGTCAGTTTGGCTATCCCAAGGATGGACAGCAGTGGTGGTTGTGAGCTATGGCTATGTTCTCTGACTTTGAACCAGTTACTGGCAGCCCAACAGTCACATGCTGGTTAGCTGAATGGTTAAATTTAAGTAATAATCCCCAAAGAACAGGGCATTACTGGCCAATAATACCCTGGCTGAAAGAGTTGAAGGCCCGAGGCGAAGCTGAGGGGTGTGTGTGTGTGTGTCTGTGTGTCCTGAAGGCATTTTTAATGCTAAAATACACAAAATATTTTACGCAGGCAATAAGATACGCAGCACACACATAAATTATATAGTGCATATACCGTATTATATATATAATATAACATAATATATAATATAATATAAAAATATAATATATTATATAGAATAATATAGTATAATATAGTATAATATATATATTATGTACGCATAAACAACTTTGCAAAGCGTCATATGAGCGTTGGATAAGCCGTTTTGGCGTTGTAAAAATGAATATAGGTATGCATTGCATAGCGTTGGTTAAGCCATTCGTTGTAAAACGAGGACTGCCTCTATAGATTTTTTTATTAAAATAAAATGGTAAATACATGAAACCACCTCTATATACACTTACACTGCAGCTATCTATATCCACACACTGCCGCCCCCCCTGTGTACACGCACACATGCACACAGCACCTCTACAGACACACACAGCAGCTCAACACACACAAACTGCTGCTACCCACACACACACAACAGCACACCACACACAACACAGCACCTCTACACACACAAGCACACCACACACACACACACACACACACACACACACACACACACACACACACACACACACTGGAGCTTTAGACACACAATACAGCACCTCCTCTACAATCACAACACAGCACCTCTACACTCACAACACAGCACCTCTACACACACAACACAGCACCTCTACACACACAACACAGCACCTCTACACACACACACAACACAGCAGCTCTACACACACAAACTCTGCTGCTACACACATATTTATTTATTTATAAAAATGTTTTACCAGGAAGTAATACATTGAGAGTAAACTCTCGTTTTCAAGTATGTCCTGGGCATAGAGTTAAGATGACAAATAATACATGGTTACAAATACAGTTACATAAATGAACAGGGTATACATTATATAGAAAAAAGAGAAAAACAGCGCAAAAAAACCTCATGGTGTAGTATTTAAAGAATATTTATAGAATAAAAAAGGTGATTATTGCACGTACATCAGGATAAAGCATATAACAACAGGACATGTTTTGGACATGTTACCACTCTTGGAAACTGCTCCGTGTAGGCTCACTGTCTCTCTGGATGGTCCTCTTATCTTCAATAACCGTCCCAGCAAGGGGTGCACACCTCATTAGGAATTCACCCCACAGTGTGAGTCTCTGGTCTCCGGCGGGTCACTCGGCGGGAAGTTCAAACCTCTGTGAGGGATCTCCCGTCAGCTGTGATTGCAACAAACGCTGTGTTCACACAGGCCGTTCCGGGTTGAGCCGCAGTCGTCCTGACGTCATCAGACGGCGTCCTGGTCTCACTCCCGCCTGCTCGCGGATGTTGTAAGCGATGTAAGCGGTAAAAGTCCAAAAACATGTGCAGGAAATATGCTCACAGAGGTTTGAACTTCCCGCCGGAGACCAGAGACTCACACTGTGGGGTGAATTCCTAATGAGGTGCGCACCCCTTGCTGGGACGGTTATTGAAGATAAGAGGACCATCCAGAGAGACAGTGAGCCTACACGGAGCAGTTTCCAAGAGTGGTAACATGTCCAAAACATGTCCTGTTGTTATATGCTTTATCCTGATGTACGTGCAATAATCACCTTTTTTATTCTATAAATATTCTTTAAATACTACACCATGAGGTTTTTTTTGCGCTGTTTTTCTCTTTTTTCTGTATTAGTTGGACAGCTGAGCCATCCCCCAGAAACTGCAGCATAAAACCTCCCTATTAAGGTTGTATATTAATCTGTTCACAATATCACTTAACCTATATTTATCACTAATGAGCGCATTATCTGTTTTATTCACTATACATTATATACAATACATTGCATGCACAGTTAGAGAAGATGTATATTATAGGCTTATGTAACAGTTACAGACCAGATTAAAATGTGAGACAGCCTTAGTTTTGCTACACCCCTAAACACTGCTGCTGACACTGACACACACACACACACAACACACACACACACACACACACACACACACACACACACACACACACACACACACACACACGAGCTCTATAGACACACAAACTACTGCTACACATACAACAGCACAACACACACACACACTGCAGCCACAATAAAAAATGCAGCCACTTACTAAACTTTGCACTCTCCCCCCCACCTCTTACACACAACACAGCACCTCTACACACACAACACTACACCTCTATACACAACACAGCACCTCTACACACACACACAACACTACACCTCTATACACAGCACCTCTACACACAACACAGCACCTCTACACACAACAGAGCACCTCTACACACACACAAACTGCTGCTACACACATGCTACACTCAAACACTGCTACTGACACACACACACACTGGAGCTCTATACACACACACACACACAGCACACAGCACACAGCACCTCAACACAGATATACAACAACACAGCACAGCACAAACACACTGCTACTGACACACTCACACAAACTGCAGCCACAAAGAAACTGCAGACTGCCACTTACTTCTTTGCAGAGTTCCCCCACGCCCCAAATCTCAGTCAGGTCGGGAGGGGGAGGAGTCAACCCGTGGCTGATACGTCCTGACCAATCCCCTGCCCTGTCTCAGAGCTGTTACTTCATTCAGAGGAATCCCCTGCCCTGTCTCAGCTGTTCTGAAAGCTGATTGGCTGGAAATAAACACATTGAAAACTACACATTGCAAGCTGCTTAAATTCCGGGCATTACTGATTGGATAATGCCCGGAATTTTAACCAATCAGAGAGCAGGGTTTTCAATAATGGCCGGAATTTTACTGCTTTAGCCTATAATTAAGTAATAATCCCCGCAGAACAGGGCATTACTGTCCAATAATGCCCTGGCTGAAAGAGTTGAAGGCCTGAGGCTAAATGTAGGCTTATTTCATAAATAATAGACACTTTTGTATAGTTAAATAGATTTTTTTATTAAAATAAAATGGTAAATACATGAAACCACCACTATATACGCTTACACTGCAGATACTGTATCTATATCAACACACTGCCGCCCCCTCTGTGTACACACACACACACACACTCACACACACAGCAGCTACACACAACACAGCACCTCTACACACACACCAGCTCTACACACACAAGCACACCACACACACAGTAGCTCTATACACACACACACACACACACACACACACACATACACACACATCAGCTCTACACACACACACACACACACACACACACACACACACACACACACACACACACACACACACACACACACACACACACACTGCAGCCACAATAAAAAATGCAGCCACTTACTAAACTTTGCACTCTCCCCCCCCCACACACACACACCTCTACACACAACACAGCACAACACAGCACCTCTACACACACCCCACACATATACAACACTGCACCTCTATACACAACACCTCTGCACACAACACAGTACCTCTTCACACACACACACACACACAAACTGCTGCTACACACACATGCTACACCCATAAACACTGCTGCTGACACTGACACACACACACTGGAGCTCTATACACAGCACCTCTACACAGATATACAACAGCACAGCACAAACACACTGCTACTGACACACACACACAAACTGCAGCCACAAAGAAACTGTAGACAGCCACTTACTTATTTGTAGACTCCCTTCCCCCCCCCCCCCGCCCACCCCCAATTCAACTGAATCTGCTCAGAAAATCTCAGTCAGCTCGGGAGGGGGAGGAGTCAACCCGTGGCTGATACGTCCTGACCAATCCCCTGCCCTGTCTCAGAGCTGTTACTTCATTCAGACCAATCCCCTGCCCTGTCTCAGCTGTTCTGAAAGCTGATTGGCTGGAAATAAACACATTGAAAACTACACATTCAAGCTGCTTAAATTCCGGGCATTACTGATTGGATAATGCCCGGAATTTTAACCAATCAGAGAGCAGGGTTTTCAATAATGCCCGGAATTTTACTGCTTCAGCCTATAATAATTAAAATTGTGAGCTTGATTTTTCCACCAGATAATGTATTCCCGTCTGTTCATTTAAGTTAAATGGGAGTGGGCGGGCTCATAGTGCACCGTGTCAGTGATATAGTTAGCATGTTAAAACTAGGTGAATCAAGTCGTTTTAACCCTTTCAGCAGGATACACTTATTAGTACAATGTGGGGACTCTGCACATTTCAGAGGGACTTCCTTAGATCTCAATATTACAAATCCCATCTAATGTCTATGGGAAGGTGGTTGATTTGACGTTGCTTGACAATAAATTATGGCTAAGTAATAAGGGCAATCCAAGGGAAAATGCCAGGGAAGGTGGAGAGCAGCGGGGCGGTATTTGTAACTGCAAATGATGAGGAGAGTGAGTAAGTAGGTAATAAAGGAGGAGGAGGAGGAGGAGGAGACTGATCCCATGCCCACAATTGCAGGCATTCACCTTTTAAATATATATATTGTATACACATATAAAGTGCTTTGTTCCGGTTTTACGTGCCCAATAGCTTTCATCGCCTTTCTTTATTTGAAAACTCTTCCCTGCCTTTAAAGCATCTCAACCACACCCTGTAATTATCATCTATTCTTACAAATCCCACCTCACCCTCATATATTCTTTTCCTTGCAGCATTCACTGCTCGTTTTTTGTCTCCCTGTTTTTTTCATGTTACAGACATTGAAAGTGGCATCCCAGGTACTAAATAGTGGCCCGTAGTGTGTAAAATTAGGAATACCACTGCTCATCTCTGGAAGTTTGGGCTAAAGCCTCAAGGTTTGTATCCTAATAACTTCTCTTTAAAAGTAGGGTGCTGTGAGAGCCAGAATGCCACTGGACCGCCAAAACATCGGGTCATGTGATTGCTTCAGTAATGATCACCTGACACAACCAGGCCCGAGATGCTTGACAGAGAGGGCACTCCACATCTGTTTCGATCGAGCCGGCTACTCCATCGGAGAGGTAAGCCCGATCACCCCCTAGAAAACAAGCAAGGGTCAAATGACCTGGTCGTAAGGGCCAATGATGTGCCAGGGTTCATGCTATAACATGTACATCATTAGGGCACTTAAATGTTCATTTTAAAAAAAATAGAGCGGGAACATATACTGTATAGGATTTGCAATAAAGTTAAAATCTCATGACATGTACTTTTTTCAGATGAGTAGGCCAATATTAGCCAAGTGGTGCTATTCTAGGTGTCTTCCGGCAGGTGTGTAATGAAATAGCATCACTTAGTAAATAATGTTTTCTTTCGAGGCACAAAATGATGGACTATGTATCAAGTAAATGTTGGACAAAAGAAAGTGTGTTGATGCATTGCACCATTGTTTGGACCACAGTGGCATCAAATGTAAGAAACAGTTTATTACAACTAGTGCAGAAGGAAGACATTTGCACCAATGTCTACTTGATATTTTTAAAAACACCAATGGAATAAGGAAAAAGGAAAAATCGATAAAGAAGCACAATTTGGTACATCTTATTATAAACGGTTTGTCATCCTCCATAACTTCTTCTTACACTATGCCAAACCGCAAGTTTACATAAATAGGACAAAAAGTGGAGCAAATTGCTTGATACATTGACGCATAAAGAAAAATAACAAAATTGCCTTTACCCTGGGCCACCAATAGGACTAGAGTCTCCACCCGGGTTAGGTTGGGTTAGAAGCTTTCCAATACCTCCTGTTGGTGTTCTGCGAGTCCCCCCCCCCGCCCCCACCTCTAAAAGAAACACACACCACACCCCTCTCTCTCACACACTTCTGATTCTCACACACACACACACACACACACACACACACACACACACACACACACACACACACACACACACACACACACACACACACACACACACACACACACACAGTCCCCCCTCTCTCATACACTTCCCCCACCCCTCTCCCTCCCTCTCTGACACCCTCCCCTTAATCTCACTATCACCCTCTCAATATCATCTCCCCCTCCCCCACTGCCGCTCCCCCATCCCCATTGTTCGCCAGGAGAACAGGTCGAATGTCCCCGTACTCGCCCTCTGAAGGGGATCCTGTTGATGATACATACAGTGGCCCTTCCATGTTTAAAAGCTTTCCAATTTAGGCTTGAAGCCTAACTCTAAAAAGCACACATCAAGATATATATATATTGTGACAGAAACCAGGGGATGGTAATAAATTCCATATATAGGGCTCCCAGGATACTGAACAGTTTCTATCCTGTTTGGCCTGGGAGTGCAGCCTCATAATACATGCACTCCATCCCACAGTTTGGCAAGTGCTGGAACTGAGGGATGAGGGATCCAGACCAGAGTTTGTCTGCTGCCTGATTTCTGTCACCTGTCCTGCTAATTAGAAATCAGGTATTTAAGACTGATTTCCTGGTTCCTCTCCCCTCTCCCCAAGAGCCTGGAGGCAGGAAGTCTGCTGGAAGCAGAGAGGGGAAAAGCCTCTCCCCAAACAGGTTAAATCATTCTGTTCTTTTTGCCAAAAACTGCAAAGTTCTTTATTTTGTTGTTGGAAGTGGAAAAGCCACTTCAACCCTGAGTCAAGGAAAACCTAAGTTAAGTTATTGCTCAGGTGAGCAGGTTTTTGTTTTGCTTGTGTTTCTGTTGTATGCACTGTGGCAGTCTCAGTGCCTGGGACTGAATAAACCAGACATAGCCTGTTTAAAGGAACAGCACGTGACGTCTCGTCATTTAACCTACCCTAAAAGACCGTGTTCTAACAGTACCGGAAAGACGGCGGAGCCCCGGAGTAAGCCGTTTGTCACATATGGTGGAGAATGCGGGCAGAACACTAAAAGGTCTGCGGGTTAAAGAACTTTAAAAAGAAAGAAAAAAAAAAGTTTTTTTCTCTCCAAACAAGATGGAAGACGTGGTGAGTGCGCTGGTACGCAATGTCGCTGCCCAGAAAGACTCAAATGAAAAGGAGTATGGAAAACAATGTAAAAAGCCTAAATCAATTTTTAATACATTTACAAACATTAAAACTTTTTGCAAAAGCTGGCGGGTTTATTCATTCGCAAACTCAAAAGGTTTGCCCAGTCCATTAGAAAAAAATGAAAGAATTCAAAGATGAGTCTCTCAGGTTTTGGTTTAAACTTTGCTCACAGTGGAAAATTCATTCCAGAGTTCGAATTTCAACGTTCGGGAAGTTCGGATTTTAAACCCGCCCATCCTAAATGTAAAGCACATAGTGCTACTGCTAGGCTGAGGACCCGCTGCACGAGCCCGCACAGCCGCCTTGCTTGCCGGCGGCGTGTGCAAGTCACTGCACCGCGATCTGCGGTCTGCAGTGAACTTTTTTCGGCACGGGTGGGCACAGCCATTGAGCACAGGGAGAGGGGTGGAGGAGGTTGTGGGGTCCGCAAGAGAGGAAGGGGGGAGGTGTGGGTCTGGGAGGACCCCCCGTGTGTGAGATAGGAGGGGGAGATACACAATGCGAAACACACCCACAACACACACACACACATATATATATACACACATACATACACACACTTCCCCCTCCTACCTTTTGGAGGTGGGGGACGCTCTGACAGCTCCAGGAAAGTACAGCCCCCGGTGCCCATAGGCTCACCAGCGTACCACGTGACGCATCACCGCTCGGGATCACAATCCTCTTGCATCCCCTGGCGGCTGACGCATCGCAGCGCGTAGTGAGCCGTGCAGCGAGGAGGGACTGGGGCCGGCTCGGGAGGAAGTCACGAGCTGGCGAGTGTCGTGGCCGTGCGTGCCGCCGACCGCAGCGGGTCCTCAGCCTTAGGGCTTCGTTAAGGGATCACACCTACACGAGTCAAGAATACTGAAAGGATTCCAAAATGGCAGTGATTGAGGTCGAGTTATAATACAGTTTTATCAAAGATTTCCCATCGGTGGCGACATTCAAGTGCTCCCCTCTCATACATTCTGTGCAATTAGTATTTCTCTTAAAACATCCAGGGGACTGGAGTGTACAGCACAGCATGCAAATAGGATGAAAAAAGTAAAGGAGGTTTCTAAGAGGGAAATAATTTAAATGGGATGGAGTTAATATGCTTCTTATGTCCACATAGATTGTTTCCTTTTGCAAAGTTTTTCAAGAGTGTAAGAAATGGCTGCCAGTTCGTTCTCATAGGTAATGGGCAGTGAAAGTACATTTTTACTGTCCCTATTGAAATGTAAAAAAAGTAATTTTAAGTCAATTGTATATTGTGTTATATAGCGTCAACTATCTATTGTATTGTATGTCTTTATTTATATAGCGCCAAAAGTGTACTCAGCGCTTCACAAAGAATACAGTACGGGGAATTATAATTATACAATAAGTGCAGCAAAGTCAGACAATAGGAAAGGAAATCCCTACCCCGAAGAGCTTACAATCTAAGAATCTATGCAGTGCTTTACAGAGATATTATGCTAGACACAATACAGGGAACATCGGCAAATGTAAATATTGGGGAAAATGACTCCCTGCCCCAAATAGATGCAATCTAAGGCTGAGCTCACGGTGGCGGCGTCGCTACAATGATGCACTTGCATCCGCGTGCACTTCAAGGACTCTTACCTAATTGCCTATGCGAATTCCTCAAGTGCCCGTGGCGCTGCGCGCCGACGTTGCGCGCCGACGCTGCGACATTTTGCCGCCACAACCGAAATTGACATTTCGGGCTGCAGTCGCGTCACGTGAGCTGGTTCAGCCAATGAGGGCAAACCAGCTCCGTTATGCGGCCGCCACGCCCCAGATCGGCCGCGACCCATCTCCTGCAGCTAGCGCACAGATCGCTGGGGCTGCAGGAATGCGCGCAGGGGCACGCACGGAAACGCGCGCCCCGCTCCACCACCGTGAGCTCGGCCTTAGTGCTATTTTGGGAGAAATAGGTCTGCAATGAATATGCTGTGAATGGGACTAAAACATTCTCCAGTATAGGGAAGATGCTTCACAGCATGTTGAACAAGGGCACTACAGAGAGAAAAGGAGAGCGGGGTCATGACTGTGTATGCAGGTTGTGAAGTCGATTTATAGACCTATGAAAATGCTACATTATAAAGAACAAATAAAAAAAATTCTAGAGGGAATACAAAACAATGCGTTCTGAACATTTTTAGGAGAATTTTTTCTGTCCTGCGCTTGAAACATTTTGGGGTCTGAAGGCTTCAATTTCACTTTGTTCAGCATAAGAAGCACGTTGTATTTTTCCTTTATGTACTATGTGTAACCCCCTTCCTGGCATTTAAACACACCACTAGTTTCTGTGTTTGTTTGGTGTTGTGCTACTCTACACCACAGCAAAAAAAAAGTCAGACATGAAAATAATCAAAAGTTTGTTTTTAAAATACAAAACCACATTCAATGGATTGATGTCTACAATATTTCAATTTCAGAATTTTCTAATTATCCTTAATTTATGCAGGTTAAACCCAAGTCATTTGTATATATGGACTAGTTTATACCTCACTGCCTAAATCAGATTGAATTCTTTTATAATATAAAGATAGAGACCTACCTTGTCAGACATAGAGAAAGCAACATATCCTCAGGATATATTAGTTCTATCCATTAAGAAGGTGTATGATGAAAAGTAATATTATCGTAGCAGCCATTAATTCCTGGCTGGTCTTTAAACTCTTGGATAGAAAAGAGTAACCGGCTCTGCTGCTGTTCTAAGAAAAGCTAATTCCTAATTCCTTCAGCTAAGCCTCACTGCTCCCAAAGGCTGCTACAGGCTTTATTTATCTTAAAGCGACTTCTGAGGTGACAGCGTTGTGTGGACAGTGATATATTGTAGCACAGGTCAGTCAGGTCTTAACAGTGATTAAAAGAAGCAAATAACTTTTACACCTCTGTCCCTAAAAAGACCAAGTGGTCAATGGGTGATACTTAGGAAAAGGCCAAGTGGTCAATAGGAGATGCATAGGCAAAGACCAAGTGGTCAATGGGAGATACTTCTCCAAGTCTCCCAGCTCCAAAATCGGGAAGATACAGCACAAGGTTAATTAAAGAAAAAACAATCCTATTAAAAGCAATGGGAGTTTTCCTAGCTTTTTAGCCAAGATGCTTGAATTTATAGCCCTCAAGTGCCAAGTTCACACACACACACACACACACACACACACACACACACACACAGACACACACACACACACACACACACACACACACACACACACACACACACACACACACACACACACACACACACACACACACACACACACACACACACACACACACACACACACACCAAAAGGAAATATTACTGTGTGCTCATTTGCATGTCTTAGACAGGTCTGAAACCGAGCCTTTCACCATTATCACCCAGCACACAGTGCTTCCACTGCAGCAAGGGATTCTGGGAAATGACATGCAACTATATATACACACATAAGAAAGCGCATGCACCATAGTGTAAAAAAGTATAACATTTAATGGGTGGGGAAGGGGAGGGAAACAAGTTCACTCACAAGGATAGAATTAAAAACAGCAATTTGTGAATATATCACCGCCAGCAATGATTCCGATCAGGAGTCCCCAGTCCTCGGGTTCTTTCTCACAGTGTGAATATTGACGATAGATCCGCTGGGCACTCAAACCAAAAATGTCACGGTCAGGTGAAGTGAGAGTCCTGCTGCAGACAGGTACCCGGGGATCGCGGCCTCACAGATACTCCGAGCAGGAACCGGCCTCGTCGAGCTCATGCGCGATGACGTAATATCGTAATCCTTATGCATTTCGTCACAAGATGTCGACTCCTGCAGAGGATGATGGGAAGATCTAAAGTGGTGTTTAAATATCCAAATGTTGCCTGGCAACCGATTGCCAAACGTAAATAGCACATGTTAACCCTTTATATACCGGATTTCATAGTAAATTATGTTAGATATATTTTCCATCTATATAAGTGCATCACATTATTGCTGTGGATAATAGTGGATGTAATAAATTACAAAACTCACATGTATATCTATTTAAAAAAAAAACTTGTTATACATGAGAAAATATGGATTTGTATATATTATGGCGCTCCATGTACATAGAGCTTTACTACAGTAATACAGTATCAGGGACACAGGGTCTACACCACGCGGTGACGCGTAACTTGTGGTCTGGGATCAGACCACCTACGTTCAGAGACTGTCTATGGTGGGACGCTACTGCTGGAGTCCACCCCACGCGGAGGCGAAAGGCGTCGTTGGAGCAGACTGCCGTTGACTGTTGTTCAGCTACACCCGTTGGCTGAAGCTCCTGTGAAGGGTGGAGTCTTGCACTGCTGAAGGACACTTTGTTGGGGAAATTGAAAACGGAGGACTGCATTATCTAACCCAGTGGATGCTGTATCAGCCGTGAAGCAGAAGCTGTTGCTGTGTAAAGTGCTGTTCGTCCAAATTGACCCAGGGTGGTCTAAATGCTCACCACAAAGTCACTTATGTAAGTGCATTACTTTATGTTTTTTTGCGTTATCTTTTCTATATGTGGATTTTCCCTCCCTTCCCATGGGATAATACCTGTGTAAACACGGAGTACCTGTTTGGAGAAATGTTGGTAACTTATAATAACCACACTGCCTGATCATCACGTCTAATATGTGAGTGAAAAATCTATAGAGTCTTCATCAATACTTGAACCAGACAATATTGCACTATTGGGTGTCTTTATTTTCTTCCATGTCCTGATTAAATTTGCGCACCTGCTGTTATTAATAAAACTTAATATGTTTAAATATATCATGTATATCATACATAATAAAATATTTTTTTTTTTAAATGCATAGGGAAGATGGACAATAGAATATATAACATGCCTGATGTCTTCTAGACTAGAACATATATATACAGTAAATCATTTAGAGAGTATTTTTGTATATTTGATGATTATAAATAACCTATAGCAAGTAGCTCATATTTGGGATAGAGGAGTCAGACTGACGAATAAGATGAAACATAGTCATCAGAAGGCAGAATGAGCAGATGAAGAGAACAGAAGTATATCAAACTAAAGTGCTCGGGTTTAAGCACTCATTGTATCCACCAGGGGCCAGAGTGCCCAGCTGGTAGATCCAATATGATTTTATCCTGCACAGGAACTTGAATCTATTGCCTCCCAACGTGAAGGGAAAAATTAGTTCTAATCCTATGATAGTAAGCGATATAGGGTCCCTAATGTGCATGAGATTGAAGTGTCTCAATACACTTTGTGAATTGTTCCCATTTAGAACATTGCATCTGTGTTCAAGGTAACGAGTGCTAAGTGGTCGTGTAGCGCGGCCAACATATTGTGGGCGAGAACTGCACGAAAGCATGTACACAATGTATGTGCTAAGACAGTTTATGTTGCTAGACCTTAAATGTACTACCTTTTTTATGGAAGGTCAAACAAAAATTTGTTACTAAATGTTTGCATGTGATACAGCAGCCTCTGCCACAACTGTGGCTCCCAAAGGAACTCAAAGAGGCGGCAGAGTTAGGTGCAACACATTTCCTGATTTTGCTTCGAGATAAAACTCCATTTATACTTCTAGCTTTTCTATATATAATAAATGCCCTCTAAGGCAATGCAGGCCCCAGATGAGATCACACCTGAGTATTTTTCAGTGCCTATTTAGAATCGTCTGTATAGACCTATATGGTTAAATGTGGTGATACATTTAGGAACTATGAGACCCCTGTTTTCTTGACCTCTAGAGATGTCACATTTTAAACTTCTTGTTCTTTTAGCCCTAGATTTAGCGAGTAGGGTAGATCGATCCAAAGCTTGGACTTTACTGAGCGAATCAGCAATGAGTTTATGATTGTAGCCCTTATCAATACATTTTTATTAATTTTTCTTTAGAACCTGAGATTGTGAGAGAAAGTCGCTCTCCCGGGAACAGTTTCTTTTGATGCAATGAAATTGGCCTATAGACACATTATTTAGCCATTTATCATGATGATTGCTCCGAGCAGGAACATAATTATTGACCGATGCAGGCTTAAAATGAGTATCAGTGACTATAGTTACCGCTTGGTCAAATGATAATACAAAGTCTAGAAAGACCATGGAGCTGAGCTAATTTCAAATGTAAATTTCAAACCTAGGTCATTAACATCAACTAAGAATGTTTTGTAAAACAACCTCCTCACCTTCCCAAATAATAAGGATGTCATCTATGAAACAGCCATAGAACACGAAGCCCGCCCCGAGACCCGCATGTTGCCACACGGATTGTTCTTCCCAAAAACCCATGTAAAGGTCGGCATAGCTAGGGGCGAACCTCGTGCCCATGGCCGTTCCACAGATCTGTCAAAAGAAAATATCATCAAATAAAAAATAATTATGTCTGAGTATAAAATTACCCTTTGTGTCTATGCAAATACACACAGGGTTAAATACACATTTGTGTATATGTACAGTCTGTATTTGTACTAAATCTAAAGATACAGTACCAACACAAGCCCAGACAGACACGCATAGTAATGCTCATATGTTGTTAGTAACAGCAGATACAGTGACACTCATACAAACAGAAGCAGCCAGACACATACATTGAAACTCAGACACTCGCAGACATACTTATACTAAAGCCTGAAACCTGTAGGCTGTTAGAATTAGGTGGAGACGAACTCTTCTTTTTTCCCTCTCCAAATGACACCAAGTTATTAATAATACACACAGAACGTGTAAACTCTTTTACTTCAGGAAATGATCAATAGAAACATGTTTTAAATGGGCATCCCCCACGTAGATTAGCAAAAAGCATTATGTAAATAACTTAATGATGTAATAATTAATCGGTTTCCTTAAACAAATGTAAATCGCCCGTGAAGCCTGCTTTTGTTTCTTTTTGAGGGATAGGTTGTATAATCAGTTAAGTGTTTTATCTACCCTTAGATCACCTGTGACAGAAGTCCAGTTAGGAGAGGATGCCACTTTCACTTGATAAAGGCCGGCTACAGGCCGAAACACGTGTTTCTTTTTGGCACAATAAATCCTGCATAAAGAAAACCCGTAGTGCTCTGATTCATCTTCTTTACAGGCAGTCCTCGGTTATCCAACGGAACACGTTCTGGAAGTAGCGTTGGATAGTGAAACCATTGTAAAGTGAGTCCCATGTTAATTAGTGGCAGTGAGCTTTGGATAACGCATTCAGCCTCGAATAATGGCATTCGTTGTAAAGTGAAGCGTTGGACAGCGAGGACTACCTGTACTTTGAATCTGGTAAGGAGAGGGACAGACAAATTCTGCCGAACACACAGGGTCATATTTACTACGCAGTGCTCCACCATAGACACTAAAGGGCCAATTTAGAATTGACTAACAATAGTGGAGTTGTAGCACTAACATATTTCTTGGGCGCAAATAGGAGGTACAGTATACAGGCCTGGGGGTAAAGGTATGGGCCTGGGGTTGGCAGAGTGAGCAAAACAGAGGGAAAGGGAGTCAACCCTTCCAGCCTTGTAGGATGGAGGGGCCCGTTTAGAGGTAAGTTTGTATTTTAATATGTATTCGGGGGCTTGGAGGAATTGTTATATGTATTGGGGCTTGGGGGAATTTTTATATGTATTGGGGTATTTTTTAATTTATTTTTGTATTTGGGTGGGATATATATACATACATATACACACACACACACACACACGTGTGTGTGTATATGTACGTATAGGGGGTTATATGTTTTTTTTATATCTATTGGGTAGGTGGGTTTTTTGTATGTATTTGGGGGGGTGGGGGAGGTTGTATATATTTGGGGAGGTGGGAAGTTTTTTGCACTGGGGGTGGGAAGTTTTTTGGTATATATTTTGTGGGGGGAATTGTGTTAGGGGGAGGGAATGAGTGAGCATGGGGTAATTGATGGAGGGAGAGGAGAGGGGGTGAGTGTGGAAAAGAGGGAGTAAGAGTGAGACGCAGGGGAGAGAAATACATGTGAGGCGGGGGGGCAGGGATTCAGTGAGCGTGGGGTAATTGATGGAGGGGGTAGAGTGAGATGGGGAGAAATATATGGAAAGAGGGAGGGAAATAGAGGGGGCTTGTGAGGTGTGAAATGGGGCCAACAGGGGGGGGGGGGGGGCGTTCAGAACTGTAGTCCTGGGCCCCGGGAAATCTGTCTGCAGCTCCATAGATGCAAGGTATCCTGACTGAAACATTGCTATATTTTGCTAGACATACATTTGCTATTTTTCTAAGGCCAGTGGAGTGTCGTTTGATCTCCTTCATCTTTAGCATTAATCTTCTCCTTGATTGGAGCGACATGCACCCGTGGCAAGATACAGTACCTGCTGTTATTGTGAATGCTTCTTTATTCTGTGCAGGGAGCAGGCCCAGCTGCATACAGTACCTCCCCAAACCCTCCAATGCAGGGGTGGTCAACTCCAGTTCTCAAGAGCCACCAACAGGCCAGATTTTCAGGACATCCCTGCTTCAGCACAGCTGGAACAATCTGTGGCTCAGTCTTCGACCTGTGCTGAAGCAGGGATATCCTGAAAACCTGGCCTGTTGGTGGCTCTTGAGAACTGGAGTTGGCCGCTCCTGCTCCAATGTATCAGCTTACCATGTTTACCAGTTAACTTCAAAATATGATGTCAAAATACGAGATGCATGTGCAGAAAGCATTAATCCTCCAGAAATAACCCAATAATCCTTCTGTGCCAGAGGAGATAACAACAATGGATTGCAGGCCCTGACTAGCATTGATGGGGCTGCCCATATCACTGACATACTGTAGGTTCATCTAAGTCCTTTTGGAGAACTGCAAAAAACGATTTTGTTTTAACCCTTTGAGCACCGGGGAAAAGTGGTGGCACGAACTTTGCTTGGTGTAGCGATCAGGCGGTCGCGGGGGGCATCAGAAGGATGTGAACGGAAGGGGAGGATACTCTGCTTCTGGTTGCGTGAACATGATCACCCCCATTTCTAGCATGACGTGCCATATACTTCATAAGGCCCTTATGACGTTCATGATACGTCTTCGGCACTCAAAGGGTTAAAGCGACAAAAACCTGAAATAGTTTTTTTTTTTTACCTTAACTGAACTAGGGGGTCCTCAGAGCTCATCTGCGGTCCCCCTGCTCCTCGAGTTGCTTGTCATTTTTTTTTGTGTGCCAGTTTTGACACAAAAAACTACAAATATGGCCGCCTCCTGATGACCGCAATTTTCTATTGGCCCGCAGTAGCGAGCCCTGACCCCTGGCTATTTTGTGTCCACCAGGCAAGTATTCTTTGGGATGAGGCACTCGGGGGTACTCAGAAGTTGGGGGACCATGGATCCACTTTGCAAACTCCCCAGTTCAGATAAATTAAAAGAAGAAAAAAATGGCGAGCAGCGTGTGTTGCTTCTTTAAAAAAATCGCTTAGGTCTGTATTCTTTTCTGTTAGATTTGGGCCTTTAAAGAGCCGGAAACACATAAGTATTGTAAATTCGGTGGTTTCTATTATTGTTAGGTAGTGTTTTGCCCTAGTATTGTAGCTAGGACATATCAAGAACCCCCTACCGGATCAAACTTTAGTGCTAGAAAACATCCCTCAATGTCCCAAGTGAACATGCAGCCATGTCGGAGGCGTTATCCCTTAAAGCAGAGCCACAAACAGGGGGAGAGCTGGGACTACTATCCTGGGGCCAGCGGCTACAGGGGGCCCGACCGGTGCTGGTCCCAGCTCTCTGGGAGGGGACAGGGGAGGAGAGAAGAGTCTGCACAAGTGAAAAAAAATAAAGCCTGAAGTCCCTGCCGCTTTGCCAGCATGTTCGGTGACTACAGTGGAAAAAAAGGTGATAGTGCGCAGCTAATAACTAGTGAACAACAAATATCAAGTGAACAGTGCACCGTGATTAAACAAACAATATTGTGGACCTTAGACGTGGGTCTTGCACTAATCGTGGGTCTGCAGCCTTTCTTAGGGGTGGCTCGACACCCCAGACACTAGACAAAAAACAAAAGAACAAGGCGCACAACGCACATAGTGTATTAAAGTATAAAATGTGACTTTATGGTTAAAAAATAAATAGTTCTGCGTACATCAAGTAGGGAATAAACAAGCAGTTGGTATATAGGTTTACCACACCAGGAGATAACACTGTGCGACACCCTCAGATGGATCTCAGCATTCACTGGGTCAGCAGTCGTCTCATCAGTCTCTTCCAGCGTCCTCTGTTAGGGGATGGTAGGTGGATGAGTCCCTTGTAGAGAGAGCCCCACAGCATACAGCTCACAGGTAAGTAAAGACGCCGTAGGATTCAGCATCCATGGAACACTGCAGCATTTGCCGCCACTCCTCGTTGGGCGCTCGGCGATGACGTCACTGGTCGCACCTCCGCTTCCGCAATGCTTCTCATGGAACGCACAGCGTGCGTGTCAATCCAAAGTTGTAAGGCAGCGGGGAGAGATATTTCGCCAGGCAAATGACTAATAAACAGTGTCCAAACAATGTCCAGAATCACAAAGGATGGGGGGAGAAGAGCATAGACACCTCTTATCCAACGCGTTTCGTAACACTAGGTTACTTCTTCAGGGAATGTATGCATAGTGAAGGGGCATGTACATATATATATACTACACTTCACCCAATCACAAATGCGGTGTCTAATTGCCACATCATTAATTACAGGTGCAGCATAATGCTCTTGATTAGTGATACTCTGTCTCACAGAACATATTAACAAACATTGTATAAAATTCATTTAATCTAAAACAGATTTAATTCAAGTACATAATCGGCGCATGAAAAGTAGAGCTTCTGGAAAAGAAAAGCCATAATTAGATTTGCTATTGCTTTGTATCTAATTATGGCTTTTCTTTTCCAGAAGCTCTACTTTTCATGCGCCGATTATGTACTTGAATTAAATCTGTTTTAAGAGGTGCGACCAGTGACGTCATCGCCGAGCGCCCAACGAGGAGTGGCGGCAAATGCTGCAGTGTTCCATGGATGCTGAATCCTACGGCGTCTTTACTTACCTGTGAGCTGTATGCTGTGGGGCTCTCTCTACAAGGGACTCATCCACCTACCATCCCCTAACAGAGGACGCTGGAAGAGACTGATGAGACGACTGCTGACCCAGTGAATGCTGAGATCCATCTGAGGGTGTCGCACAGTGTTATCTCCTGGTGTGGTAAACCTATATACCAACTGCTTGTTTATTCCCTACTTGATGTACGCAGAACTATTTATTTTTTAACCATAAAGTCACATTTTATACTTTAATACACTATGTGCGTTGTGCGCCTTGTTCTTTTGTTTTTTGTCTATGTTCGGTGACTGTTCGCTGAGCTCCGTGTTTGTTTACACGGAAGCCCCGGTCAGTGAGATTAGTCAGCAGCCCGTGTTACACGGAGACACTTTCCAGATCTATGTAGTGTGTATGTGTGTCAGTGTGTCAGTGTGTGTGTCAGTTTGTAGCAGTGCAGGGGAGCGCAAACTTTTTTCCCCTGTGCCCCCCTGCCGACGGTCCCCTCACTCCTGCGCCCTCCCCTCACTCCCACTTACCTCCGCTCCGGCGTCATGACTTCACGTTGCCATAGCAACGTGACGTCACATGACCTCGCGGTGTCATTTGACGTCGCGTTGCCATGGCGACGCTGGAAGGAAGCCGCCGGAGCCAAGGTAAGTAAAGTTTTACAGAGGCCTTGCAGCTCCCCCGGCACTTATTTTAAGTGCCTTCGGGAAGCGCGTGGGGCCTCTGTAAACCCCGCGCCCCCCCGCAGGCAGTCTCGCGCCCCCCAGTTTGCGCACCACTGTAGTAGTGTATACTGGGTAGCGGCTTTCTCAGCCATCATAGCACTAGCACAGGGAGCAGTCTCGAGTAGGTCTTGCTCCGTTGATTCACCACGTGCATCTAAGGCTTTGGTCCCGCTGCGGCCGGCCGCGAGCCACAAACTGCTTACCTCCGGTCTGGATGTCCCCTCTGGCTCCTTCCGGCGTGGCTTACTGCGTGCTGTGACGTGTCAGCCAGCCGGAGCTACAAGGAGCTTGTGGTTTTGGCGAGTGCCGCGTCACGTAACACACAAGGCAGCCATCCGATCCCCCCCCCCTGCTCCGATCCCCCCCATTCCGATTCCCCCCTCTGCTCCGATCCCCCCTTCCGATTCCCCCCTCTGCTCCGATCACCCCCCCTGCTCCGATTTCCCCCCTCTGCTCCGATCCCCCCCCTGCTCTGATCCCCCCGTGCTCCAATTCACCCCCCCCCCATGTGTATTTGTGTGGTGTGTGAGTGCCTGTGTGTGTGAGGGGCTGAGTGTGTGAGTGGCTGAGTGTGTGAGGGGCTGAGTGTGTGAGGGGCTGAGTGTGTGAGGGGCTGAGTGTGTGAGGGGCTGAGTGTGTGAGGGTCTGTGGGGCTGCGCTGTGCTGTGGGGCTGTGTGATGGTCCCGCCCCCTCACATCATGGCCGCGCCCCCCCACCCATGTTGGCCACACCCCCATTTTGGCCACGCCCCTCTCACGGAAAAAAATCACCGCAGATCACGGTGCAGTGAATTGCACGTGCCGCCGGCAAGCAAGGCGGCCGTGCGGGCGCGTGCAGTGGGGCCTTAGCCTTAGGGTGCAATACTTTGCATCTGGCTACGCCCCTGGTGGTAACACAGCGATAAGTTCTTTCAGTGCCTCCTCCCCATGGTGGATCCAGGAGTCCAGGCACTAAAAGATGGGTGCGACTCCAGCTTTCATGCCAAGCCAAGCACATTACAGGGGCGCGGCTTCAGCTTTCGCAGCAAGCCCTGCACACGTTTACAGAGAAAAGCTTGCACCTTGCAAAACTTACCACGTAGTTCCCAGTTTTGGCGGGAACCGCTGTTGTATTGCTGCAGCTCCTTTAACGGAGGTTCTGGCCTCTCGAATTTCAAGAGCCCACACTGGGACGCTACCCGCGCATACTGTGAACACTTTCAAGGAGGAAAGTCATGTTGTTGTCCCCTTCAGGCGGTTCCGGTCCCTTGAGACCCCGGAGCCCCGGGTACCCTACACATAACCACCATATCAGGGCGATAACCAGAAGGATTATCAAGCACCTCTCAGCCTGGCAGGGAGTTTTGGATGTTCATGTGATAGTTTCCCCTTCAGGGGGTTCTGGTCCCTCGGATCCCAAGAGCCCCCAGGTACACTACCCATAATTCCGCAAAATATGGCCCTGGTACAGTGTTTTTCAGGCACCTCTCAGTTTGGCATTGTGGAAGATCCATTCTTCTGCAAAGCATGATACAGATAGAAAACTACGGCGCTCCCGTAAAAACTCTTAGTAGATACAATAATAATAATAATAGTAATAATAAATAATAAATAGTGAAACAATAAAATACTATCCCTTAATCCGTGACCTCCGGACTGCAGCTCAACCTAAAGGAGGAATCCTTCCTTGACCCTCAATAGACGGTGATTGTAGAGATGTGGTGAGCGCACAGGGATAGGCAAGAGATGAAAAAAAAAATATATATATAAGTGAAAGTAAATACAAATTAAATAATCAACCATACACACGGGGAAATAACAAAATAATAGACAGAAAGCTGATAGTAGCTAATAGCAGCTTTACTCACACGGGCATGTGTGAGTCACTCCTATCACAGTATCTTTAAATCACTCCTCCAAACGATTCCCATAGCATCTAGGATCAGTCTGGGGTAGTAATGGGTAACTGCAGATCCCTCTCATGGGGTGGTCATTCTTTACACACTCCAGAATAGGGGCAACATCCACATGTATAGGTGTTAAAAACGATACTTTATTATAAATAAAAGTAAGTATACAGAACTTACATGTGGGTTAAACACATCCAGCCTCTGAAAACCTCTGTGTTAGCTCCTCTAGGATGCCCCCTGCTCCCGCGTCCAGTCGCAAGGCCTATGACAGAAGCTTTCCTCAGAGGCTACGGTGGCCTTCAGTGCTCAAAAACAGCACAACTCCACCGACACAGGGCAAAGCCTGCCTGCTGCTCAGATCTCAGGTGCGCCACCAAATGTAACCCCTATTCCCCCACCCTAAGGGAGATTTGGTTCTGGTTACCGGTGTAGTGCTGCTCACCTGTTAGCCTTACAGGATTCTGAGTGCCCGTCGGTGTTAGTGGGGATAGAAAGGACAGGCTTTCAGATCTGTAGCTCTTATCTTCGGTGTAGCGCCTCCATTCCAACAAGGCCTATCAGATAGTTCACTCCCTGCAGGAAAACCTCTTTCCCTCCCCCTGAAAGACTGCAGCCCCAGGCATAACATAACAGTGGTCTTTATTCTGCTCCCCTCATACATCAACAGCATCTTGACATACACAGCAACCTCTTCTCTGTGTCCCTGTAGTCAACTCCAGTAGCTCGAGGCCCCAGGTGCCTCTCATTGTCTCCCACACGCCCTTGTGGAGTATCGGATAGGTGCTTCCACTCCCCTGCGGGAGGGAAGGCCTGGAACCAGCACAGAACACATCCCACTTCCCCTGAGGGGAGATGATAGAACACACCTCTCTCACTGAGTGAGAGAGACAGAGAACACTGAATTTGCTTCCATGCTCCCTCCTCCCGGTGTCCCGCTTCAAATACAAACTTGTTTGTATTGCGAAGCGCCGCTCTCCTTGCAGCGCATGTGCACGTCCAAGCGTGCGCACACATGCATTGGAGTCCTAGTGTTTGTTTCGGCGCGAGCTACGTAGCTCGCGCCTTATCATAGTCTCCCGGCTGCAAAACAGGAGACTACGAAACGGCAACAAATGTATCAAGAAAATATGTTCCTCATTGAATCCAGTGGGATTTTCCGCCTCTGCTAGTTTTGCAGCTGAGAGACTTTGATGTCATATTAAATAATGAAAGCATTACGGGTCAGTAAAGGAATTACCTGAATGAGGTAAGACTGATGCAGGGATTAAGGGTGGGACACCGGGGAAGCCAAAGCAAATTCATGTTGGCTTTTTAAACGGGCCCTGCACAAAAGGATCTGACCTCATTCTCAGACGTCACTGATTTTCTGAGTCTCAATGATCTGGAGTCAATCTCAATGATTTCTTTTTAGCAAACACTGCCTCATAGACTTCAATGGGTGTTTACTGATAACAAATCAATGCTTTTGCATTAAAATGCTATTTTTGTGGTTCACACACCCAAAATCTCAGATTCTGTTCCTTAGTGGTTGACATCTCTGCATTACATACCTGAAATTGAAGAAAACAAGGGGAAACAGGGCCGTGTAGAGAATATTGAAGGCACAAGTCTCTGCTCGTTAAATTTACAATTACAGTTTTTGGCGTCTCAAATCCCAGGGAGATAAAGTACTTGGCCGTGGCCTCAAGGACTATAATATGGAGAATTAAACCCGGCGCTCCCACGTCATAGGCAGGGACATTAACACCAGACTAATTCTTAACCCTCTTGGCAGTGAAGTAGCGTGAGTGATTAGGAGGGAACAGGAAAAGTCAAGGCAAATTCAAGATCTTTTCTGGAGTGGGACTGGATCTTTAAACAACCTATACAACTCTACTGTGTGTACAGTACACCAGATGTTAACTCTCTCAACAGATGATATACCATCTCAGGCCCATGTTTCCCAGTGGAAGCCAATTTAAATATCACACATTCCATCACTAGCTAACTGCAGCCAGAACCATACTGCAGGAAACGGCATGAAGTCCCCTTCCTCAAATCTGTTTGTATTGGAATGATAGTAATATGAAGCAGCATTGAGTATAACAATGTATATGTTCAATATGAAGAGTCTTGCTACTTACAGATCCGGACCCCTCTTTGCCTGCCCCTTAATGGTCTCTATCAGTGTTTGAGAAAACATTACAAACAAGGAAGACCTATCAAGTAGTTGGTATGTTCACCCTTTGAGTGCTGTAGGGGCCACGGCACAGCCCCTCTGGCCACGTGAGTCCTCCTCTTCTGGCCAGATCATGTACAGTGCTCCCTTAGAAAATGAGCAGAGCGCCAATGATGTGCCGTCTAGGGTTGCCAGGTGGTTTGTCCAAAAATACTGGACACATTGGTAAAAAATGCGGCGCGCTCGAAATGTCGGTGGGGAGGTATGTTATTTATAAATGCTCAGAGCATTACGTAATTTTTTCTAAATTTAAATCCACGTACATTATGCATCAATTTGCACTATTTCATATTCTATTTCGCAAAAAAGTCTGGGGAGGGGTTTGGGGATTGAGAACCTCCAGCATTTTGTACAAAATAAAATATGAAATAGTGCAAACTGGTACATACGTGGAGTTACATTTAGAAAAAAATGACATAACGCTCAGATCATTTCAGGGCTGTTGACAGGGGGGGACAGCTGTTCTGAGGGCTCAGCCGGCCGGCACTGGTCAGAGGTCGGGCCCAACATCCGCGTCCAGCTGCCGTCCTCTATTGGCTGCTGCCCCCCGCTCTCTCTAACTGCAGCAGCCTCAGTCCCCTGCTGTGGGCCCAACTTCCGCCCGCGGGATCGGTGTGACACCGGAGGCTCTATCCCAAAGGTAAGGTGTGTGTTATTGTATTGGGGAAGGGGGGTTATTATGTGTTACAATAATAATAGCATGTTCTTGTATAGCGCTGCTGGTTTTATGTAGCGCTTTACCGAGACATTTTGCAGACACAGGTCCCTGCCCTGTAGAGCTTACAATCTATGTTTATGGTGACTTGCCCAAGGTCACAAGGAGCCGACACCGGGAATTCAACCAGGTTCCCCTGCTTCAAACTCTGTGCCAGTCAGTGTCGTTACTCATTGAGTGTATGGGGACATTATCATGTGTGTGCGGGTTATGTGTATGGGGGGGGTATGTATATGTGGGTATTTATGTGAATTGAGGGGGGTTATTATGTGTATTGGGGAAGGTGGGCTTAGTGTGGGAGAGAGAAATGTGGGGTGTGAGAGAAAGAGAAAGAAGTGGGGAGGTGTGTGAGAGATGGGGGTGCGTGAGGGGTGGAGGGGTGTGAGAGAAGTGGGGAGGTGTGAGAGATGGGGATGCATGAGAGGTGGAGGGGTGTGAGAGGTGGGGGTGTGTGAGAGAGAGGTAGTGGTAGTGGTATAGGAGAGAGAGAGCTGGGGGTGTGGGTGGAAGAGAGGTGGGGGTTGTGTGAGAGAAGTGGGGGTATAGGAGAGAGCGAGCTGGGTGTGGGAGGGAGAGAGGTGGGGAAGTGGGTGGGAGAGGGGGATATGAGAGGGTGGGGTGGGGGAGAGAGGGAGGGGTGGGGGAGAGGGGAAGGAGGGAGAGGATGAGAGGGAGGAGAGAGATGGGGGTGTGGGAGAGGGAGGGAAGAGATGGCGGTGTGTGGGAGGGGATCTTGCACGGCCACCGACACTGGGTCTGCGGCCCTGGGCTTAGTCAATGACTGAGCCACTGATTGAGCCACCTGTGCTGAAGCAGGGATATCCTTAAAACCTGACCTGTTGCTGGGCCTTGAGGACTGGAGTTGGCCACCCCTGTTCTAGCTCGTCGGGCCCCTAGCGTGCAGGACACCATGACATGATGACATGATGGTTACGTCATGGGGCACTCAAAGGACTCAGTTGAATTAGTTTAATTTACTTTATACATTCTCCCTAAATAAAGTAACTTTCCTCTGAAGTCTCTCTAATCCGGAGACTCAGCGTGTTAATACAGCAAACGTATCATGGTTTCTTATTGCCAACGTTTTTATGGATATTTAGTGCGTTTTTCTACATTACTAAGTTGTTGTTTTTTTTTCACAAATAGTGAACGTTGATAAAAAAAAATTAAACTTCACCAAAAGCATGAAATTCCCCTCCAAAAAAATCCAGGAAATGTAGAAGGTGACTTTTGGCGGTGGTTTTTAAGCTTCTGGTGTTTCTGCAAAAGTTGCCACATTCGTGAGTTTCTCATGGACTGCAAATCAATTACCAGCAGATATTTAGGGGCATATTTAAGATGGTGTTAAACTGTGTGTCACCTTATGGCCTATGCACTTGTATTTTCAATTGTATTAGACATAAGGCGGACAATTTAGAGTTGGCCAACAACAGTGGAGATGTAGCACAGGCTGCTGCGTGGGTGTAAGTGGCCGTTTTGTGACTTGTAAATTTAATCCCTGTGCAGGCCAAGCAACACTGGAACACTGCCCCCTACCGGGTTCCTCTCCATGGACATGTGACTGTGATAAACCAAAGGTCAGCTCTCAGTCAGAGCTAAGGAGTCACTTCCTGTCTCAAAGGCAGGCTTTTGTAAACAATCTAATCAGGCAGGTGGTGTTTAGTAATTAACTACAACACTGCTGGATTAAAGGCACATTACTGAACAGGGATAAGTCCCCTGTTACATACCTCCCCTGTTTGTGGGAAGCTCGGGCTTACCACGGCCAGAGCCCATCCTTCCACTCTCATTCTAGATATCTCTGTGACTTGAATGAGAGTGGATGGAGGAAGAGAACCCTCTGTCCCGCTGGGATTGGAGCCCTTTCTCCAGTTTATTTTTGTCTCCTCCCGAAGATGCTTGAGATCAGCACTCCTCAGTCGCTCGAGGAGGACTTTTTCCACTGAAAGTCTTTTTATCGCGTGCGCGGTCTTGAGATTTCTGTTGCGTCGGGCACTCCTCTTTTT